>NC_133148.1:37823567-38008567 GCF_048418815.1 Hemitrygon akajei
CCAAGGGTGGCCTGCAGGCTGGCAGAGGGAAGGAGCACCTTACACCCCCTTTCGTAGAGACCCTGCCACCACCCAAAGGTGGGATGCTGGTAATCTTATTTTATTCTTTGCTCCTCCCCCCCCCCCCCCCCCCCCCCCGTACGGTTGTACTCCAATCAATACAGGACTTTCAATACTTTCAATATTCGGTAGGTCTCACAGCTGACTTGGGAACTCCTTCAGTTTTAACTCCTCCCACACAGGATAGCAGACCCAACTGCAGGGAAAAGTCACGCAAAATTGGAGGGGGAGGGGGGAATATTCCAGCAAAGCTCCGCTGGAGTCCTTAGCAGCAAGGTCAAAATCCCAAAAAAAACTTTAACTAAAGATTCAGAAATCAGACATTCCTACAAGCAAAAGATGACTCCAAGACAGCGCAAAGAAAGAAGGGACAAGGAATTTATCTCGGGTTACAAACAAGGCATACATAGGTGATAACAATGAAATAACAATTAACCTAGTGCACAGGAAAACAGGAAGGGGCTGGCCTTGTCCTCTCTGCCTCCCTCTGGTGGCCAGTTTGAGGTGTGACAGTAGATTCCAATGAAATCTCGCACCCCCCCCCACCCCCCCCGCCCCACTCATTTGTCTGAATTCCAGTGATTATAGACCCAGAGCCATCCGATGCTCTTCATCTTCATCTTCAGGATCACTCTCATAAGCCTCCTCGGGACCCTCTCCAACGCCAGACACGGGGCCCAAAACTGAGGTGCTCCCAAAAGCCTCCCCCGCTGGAGGTGAGGTTGGCGGCCATGCCAGCGTTCATTGTCCATCCCTAGTCGCAGATGCTGGGAGTCCAAGATGAAAACGGAACAGGTTGCAACCCCCAGCAGGCCAGACAGCATCCATGAAGGAGAGGCACACTTCTCAAACATACTGAGCCGTCCCAGCACTTTGTGTTTTTTAAAATATTTCGGAGGGACCAGGTTTGTACTCAACCAGGTATGGACAGCTGATCTTTGAATTACTCTAATTATTTTTTAACCACAAACCCATAGTTTTATAGTCACTATTACTGAAACTAGCCAGACTTTGAAGTGGCCTCTCTTTTGCCCATGACACTGCTGGTGTTTAGGGCTGCAATGAAGATCCTCCATCTCTGTCAGTGTTCACGGCTTCTTTCATCATGTCAGTAGCTTCCTCTCGGTTTTCACTACGGTCAGTCATGCAAATCCCAGTGGAAACCCAGGAATATCATCGCACTCATATGTAGGATTTGTCATTGCTGTTTCCATAACAGTTTTGTTTTACCAGTCAGATTGTTGGCCCGGAGCTGAACCCTGAACCTGGAGGACCGGTGGACCGTTCTTAGTCTGGCCTCTACCCTTTGACCTTGCATGGGTGACCCGACCAAGAGTCAAAGCACAAAACCCTGACTCCCACCAACGTAACACTCCTGGTCAAAGAGGCACGCAAGCCATGACAAGGTTGTGGTCCTCTTGGAGGTTCTGAGGCGCTAGATCTGGCGTAGCGGTTAGCACGACGCTTTACAGTACCAGCGGCCAGGGTTCAATTCCTGCCACTGCCTCTGCATGTTCTCCCCGCGGCCGAGTGGGTTTCCTCCCACGGTCCAAATGTGGCAAGTTAATTGGTCATTGGAGAGTCAGGAGGATTGGGGGGGGGGGGGGCGTCTATTTTCAAACCACAGAATTCAGCACAAAACCTAGGCAATCCCACACAGCAGCAAACTGAGGGAGCGCTGCGCTCCCGGGGGAGGGGCGAAAGGTTCTGCTTTCAGCTGAGGATACAAACTACCCCCCACCACCCTCGTCCCCATCGAGGACATCAATCAATAAATAAATAACTATTTGTGTGTGTGTGTGTATTTAATTTACATTTAAATTTTGCCTGGTAGCGATGGTGAGATTCGAACCCACGTCCCTCAGTCGGTAGTCGGTGGTGCTCGATGCACATCCACCGTGGAGTTGTACCCTTCTCTTAAAGACAGCCAGTGCTTAAAGTTGTGTAATTCTTTACCCAGACGGCACGGTTTCCGAACAGAAGGGCATTCCTTTTAGAACAGAAGTGAGGAGGAATTTTTTAAGCCAGAGGGTGGTGGATCTGTGGAATTCATTGTCACAGCAGCTGCCGAGGACAAGCCATTGGGTTTATCTAAGGCGGAGGATGGCAGGCTCTTGATTAGTTAGGGCGTCAAATTTTACGGGAAGAAGGCAGGGGAACGGAGTTGAGAGGGATAATAAATTACCCGCGACGGAATGGCAGAACGGATTTGATGGGCTGAATGGCCTGCTTCTGCTCCGATATCTCACGGTCTTATTTCTCAACAATGCTGGTTGTGTTTTTGTGAAGGGCTGGGGTAGATGAGACCTTGACTGCAGCAGGTTTAAAAGGTGAATTATTGATTGGAGTCCAGGAGGAAGGCTGTTAGTTGGAACATGTTGCGACAGATTCGTGCAAAAGAATCTCATTCCAAGTTAAAGTTTCTTTTCCTTCGGGCTATTTCGGCAGCTGAAGTCAGACAGCAGTCATAACTCAGCCACTGTACATCGAGTACTGTAAATACATTCCTCATTCTCATGATTCGCCAGTCGATTGGTTCAGTTTCCAGAGAGCTCGCTTCCAATCCCTGCCCGTTCATTTTAGTGTTACCGGTAGTTAGTTAATTGATTTCTCAATATCACACGTTTTTTGTCCCCGTTAAGGGTTTGTCTTAAGGGGAATTAAGGGTTATGGGGAAATGGCAGGTAGGTGGAGATGAGTCCGTAGCCAGATCAGCCATGATCTTATTGAATGGCAGAGCAGGCTCGACGGGCCAAATGGCCGACTCCTGCTCCGATTTCTTGTGTTCTTACTGTTTTGGGTAGGTGGAGCTCATCAGCCTGGGAAGGCAGTCCATCTGAGAGAGGGAAAACTCTGATTTCAAACCTCCGCTGCCTTGCGGCCATACCCACTCATGGGAAAGGCTTCGGGAGTAAATCCTGAGGACAAATCCGGAGCTGGAGTCCCTAAGGCAGTCCGACGTTGCCTTCAACCTCGTTCTGGCAACTCCTGCGACGTCACTGGTGCCAAGCTGTATCGGCCCTTGCCCTTCCCTTGGACAACATCGGTGTCGTGGAGAGGGGAGACTTGCAGCTTGGGCAACTGCCGGTCTCCCATACAACCCTGCCCAGGCCTGCGCCCTGGAGAGGACTTCCCAGGCGCAGATCCATGGTCTCGCGAGACTAACGGATGCCACACATCCAGACTGTTTCCAGCCCAGATGAAAGGTCTCAGCCCGTAACGTCAACTGCTCATTCCTTCCTGACCTGCTGAGCTCCTCCAGGCCTTTGTGTTTGTCGCTCTGGATGTGCAGCATCTGCAGAATCATTTATTGCAGTTCAGCGCAGAATAAGCCCTTCGAGACGTGCCGCTCAGCAGTACCACACCCCCGTCCCACCCCAAATTTAACCCTAGCCTAACCATGGGACAATTCACCATGACCAATGCGTAGGCCTCTGTTAGTCTCGATAGACCACGGATTTGCACCCTGGAAAGTTTCCAGGGCGCAAGGTTCATGACTAATGAACCTACCCCCAGACCAGTACGTCTTTGGACTGTGGGGGGAAACCGGAGCACCCGGAGGAAACCCACACGGTCACGGGGAGAACGTACAAACTCCTTGCAGACAGTGGCGGGAACTGAACCCGGGCTGCTGGTACTGTAAAGCGTTGTGCTAACCCCCGCACTACCATGCCACTTTCTCCAGCTACGTCTTAGTTGTTTCTGAACCTGGTGGTTTGGGGACGTAAGGCTTCTGCACCTTGTGCCTGATGGTTGTATACAACCCTGACATCCATCCTCGTGTAGACAGACATGAAACAGAGAAAGCCATGGAACTCTTTCAAAGAAAAACATCAAATCTCCCCCCCATGCACAAAAAAAATCATGCAAAAAGCAAAACAACAAGAGCCAAAGCACAGAACATAAATCATCAAAACAGTCGAGGAATGCTCACGTTAGTTTAATTCAATTCAATTTAGCGCTGTGTCGTTTGTTGACAGCAGGCCGAGGAGCCAGTCCGCCCCGATCAAAATCACAAGAAGAAAGGGAAGACCAGAAGCCAGAAGCACATCATACAGAGTTAAATCCACCAACCCCATCCATTAAACATCGCCCAAGACGCAGGACTGCAGCAGAGACGAGCGAGAGCGAGAGAGAGAGAGAATGATCGAACACAGGCAGCTTCCTCTGGGAGCAGCGATCGAGAGGGAGAGAAGGACCTGTGGAAGAATCTCACCCTGAAACGTCCACAGCTCCTCTCCCTCCACCGCCACTCCCTGTCTGGCTGCGTTCCTCTAGCGCTTTGTTCCAGGCTCAAGGTTCGAGGTACATTTGTTACCAAGGTATGTGTGCAGTATACAACTCTGAGACTTGTCTTCTCCCGACAGCCACGAAACAAAGAAACTCGATGGAAGCCGTTGAAAGAAAAACGTCAAACGACGCCCCCACACGCAGGCAGCAAACAAATTGTGCAAACGGCAACAAGAACATCAACCCCACCCATGCAGAAAAAACCAACAAATCGTGCACGCAACAAGAACGTCAACCCCGCCCACGTGCAAAAAAACAACAAATTGTGCAAGCGGCAACAGGAACATCGACCCCACCCACGTGCAAAAAAAACAACAAATTGTGCAAGCGGCAACAGGAACATCGACCCCACCCACGTGCAAAAAAACCAACAAATTGTGCAAGCGGCAACAGGAACGTCAACCCCACCCATACGCAAAAAAAAAAACAAATTCACACAAAGAGTAACAAGAAAACAGAATATAAAACATAAAAACAAAGAAGAGTCCGATCGAACTACGGTCCAAGCCATGGACCACAGACCGAGAACTTTGGTGTGTTACTGTGATCCCTTCTGTCCAGGCGGATCATTTCGTACATAAAAACATTGAGCTGGAGGGAAGATAACAGACTGCACAAGCACAGGGGAGGTGCGGTGCAGGTAGACAACAAGCTGTAAGGGCCGTGACAAGGTAGATGTTTGCGATCGAGGGTTCGTGTTTATTGTGCAGGGGACCTGCTCGGGGGTCTCACTTCAGCAGGATGGAAGCCCTCCGCGAGTCTGGCAGCCTCGGCTCTCAAGCTTTGGTATCTCCTGCCTGACGGAAGGGGGAGAGGAGAGATTTCTTCGTCCCTGCGATCCCTAGGCCTGACTGCGACGTAGGGGTCTTCGCACTGAGTGTGATGATCCTGGAAGCAGGGGGAAGCTTTGGGCTCTATTGGTTGGCTTCCATCAGCCGGACTGGCGGCAGGGAAAGACAATGGGGTGTTGGTAGTGGGCCGGGGAGCGGGACGTTACGGTGTCCCAGCTGCTAAATTTGTCTTGGGGTATGTGGGCAGGTCGTCTGCTTAGCTGGATGTTCCTGACCTCTGACCTCTCCCGGAGGAAGGAGGCACACCGGGAGCTTCAGTTCTACCGGGATACAAGGGTACCTGGGGCCTCCAAGGACAAGTGAAGGACATTGGTCGCCATGGTCTTGCCTCCCAAGTCAGTGGTTGCCATGGGAACTGAGCAGTCCCTCGTTTACTTTGGGGGAAGGAGAGGGGCATTCACGTGGTCAGTTGCAACTGGGACACCCTGTGAATGGCATCCAAAAGGAGCCAAAATGGCTCCCACCAAGCCGGATGCCACAGTGAAGATCCCATTAAACCACTGGGGTGCTTTGGATAGCAGCTGCATTCGCCCATCGTCTGAACGATGGTCTGGGTCTGTGACATTACTGCAACGTAGCGTCAGTCTTCGGGTTTGGCTTATTATTGTCACATGCATTGAGAATACGTCTCTACCAAAGGAGGTGTGAAGCGTTCCTTCCCTCTGCTGGCCTGCAGGTCACCGTTGGGCAAGGGGTAGCACCTGCTTAGCCCCCGAACAGGGTCATGTGAAGCCATGGGAGCAGGTGGTGGATGGTCGTATGAGCAGCCGGTGCAGATCACAAGTCCTGGTTATACAATTACTGACACCAGGCAGACAATCTCTGAAGAGTATTGATAATGGCTGGGGTCATCCATCTTGTAAAGACACTGCCCAGAAGAAGCCACTGGCAAACCACTTCTGTAAAATAATTTGCCAAGATCGATCATGGTCATGGAAAGAGAAAAGAGTAAGAACTTCCAGTAGTGGTGAACCGCCCTTCCCACTCCACCATTCCCCATCCTCTTTTCCCTCTCTCACCTCATCTCCTGCCCTGCCCATCGCCTCCCTCTGGTGCTCCTCCCTCTTTTCTTTCTTCCATGGCCTTCTGTCCTCTCCTATCAGACTCCCCCTTCTCCAGCCCCATATCTCTTTCACCAATCAACTGCCCAGCTCTTTATTTCATCCCTCCCTCCACCCGGTTTCACCTCTCACCTCGTGTTTCTCCCCCCCCCCCCCCCCCCCCACCTTCTAGCTCTGACTCCTCATTGTCTTTTCTACCGTCCTGAGTAAACGCCTCGGCCCCGAAACGTCGGCTGCGTTCCTTCCCATAGAAGCTGCCCGGCCTGCCGAGCTCCTCCGGCGGTTTGTGTGTGTTGTTCGGATTTCCAGCACCTGCGGATTTTCCCTTGTCTGTGGTTGAAGAACAACAGCGTGCGGGGAGGGGTCTTCCCCGCAGGGAGGTGGAGGACCACGGTCAGCCAAGTCGTATGACGCGGCACATAACGATGATGTCGTATGACACGGCTCATAATGATGTCATATGACGCGGCACGTGACGATGATGAAGATGAGTGAGATACGGTGAAAAGTCTTCCATACTGTTCATTCAGATCAACTCATTCCACCATGCACTGAGGTAAAACAATGACAGAATGCAGAATAAAGTGTAATATTTACTGACAATAAACGACAAAGTGGAAGATCCCAGGCGCCACCGTGGCGCCGTGTTCAAGGTGACGGCTTTACAGCTCGGGGCGTCGCGGAGGTCAGAGTTCAAAACCAGGGCCTTTTAGAGGAGCCTCTGTACGTCCTCGCTGTAGAGTATGTGGGCTTTGCCCAGGTCCTCCGGTTTCCTCCCACGGCCCACAGACGTGCCAGCTAGATTAACGGGTCATTGCAACTCTCTACGTGATTAGGTTAGGGTCAGTTGGGTTTGTCGGGGGTTGCTAGGCCACGCGGCTCGAAGGGTTGGAAGGGCCAACTCCACACGGTATCGCTAAATAATTAATTGAATTATCTTTATTGTCATTATACAATGAAACTCTGTTTGGCTTCCTCTCAGGCAATCAAATAAAGCGGTAGATAAAAACAAGACAGTAATAGAAAAACAGTATTAAATAGATAAGTAGCAGAAAATAAGGTGCAGCAGCACCAGAATATCACAGTAATGCACAAAGTGCTGTTAGTGCGAGTATTTGAGTCCTTGTGTGTGCTCACAGTTTCAGTCATTGTTCTGTGGGAGTGGTGTGATGGAGGCCACAGCTCTGGGGTAGAAGCTGTTCCTCAGTCTATTTGTTCTGGCTTTTAGTGTCCGGAACCTTTTGCTGGACGGCAGCGGGTCAGACAGGGAGTGGCCGGGGTGTGTCGTGTCTCTGGTTATGCTGATTGCTTTCCTCCTGAGTCTGCTGGAATAGATGGTGTCCAGTCCTGGGAGCTCCATCCTGACAATTAAATAAATATAACAAAGTACCGGTAGATTTTGAGGCCAAACGTCCATCTCACCTCACAAGAAGTCCATTCAAGAGTGGGATAGGAGCTGCCCTCTAGCCTGGTGGTATGTGCTTTCAGGCTTTTGAATATTCTACCGGATGGGAGAGAGGAGGAGGGAGAACGTCCGGGGTGAATGGAGTCTTTGATTACGCTGGCTGCTTGACTCAGGCACTGAGGACTATGGACAGGTTCCGTGGAGAGAAGCTGGCTTCTGTGATATGCTGAGACATGTCCACAACTCTCTGAAGCCTCTCAGACCAGCTGCCGCACCAGGCCGTTGAGCAAAGGACAGTACCCTCCTCTTTGACCTTGACTTTGGGAATGTGTCATAGCTGGTAGCGCTGCTACCTCACAACGTCAGACACCCTGCGTTCGATCCTGACCTCGGGTACTGTCCATGCGGAGTCTGCACGCTCACTCCGTCACCCCCCGGTGCACAGCCTTGCCCCAACATCCAGACAAAGCCAAGTAGGGGTTGGGCGTTCCATCGCCCACAGTCAATTACCCCCAGAGTGAGGGAGAGTGATGGAACCTGGCAGAGTCGGTGAGAAGATGGGGAGAATGAAATGAAAGGTTTAATGAGGGATTAGCGTCAATGGGGTGTTGATTTTCTGCACAGAGTCAATGGACTGAATGGCCTGTTTCCCTGTCCTAAATGAATGGCTTCAAGTGGACAATTAGTGCCTTTAAAAAGGAATTATCTACTTCCTTACTTACTGGCGTTTAGGGCAGCAGTGAAGGTCTTCCATCTCTGTCTCTCCTTCTCCATCATCTCTATTGTTCCTCAAGTGTAGTTCAGGGTCCTCGTTTCTGCCCCGACAGTATGGCGCCAAGTCGTCTTTGTTCTCTCGCGTTTCCTCCACCCTGCAGGGGTCCGATGAAGTGCTGTCTTGATGATGGAGTTGGCCTCTCTTCTCATCACGTGCCCAACCCACCTCCAACGTTTCCTCGCGATGATTGTGGGCGTGTCCCCTTGGCAACACTGAAGGGGCAGGGCATGCTTGGAGATCTTTCCCGGCCAAAAGATACAGTGGATCTTCTGGAGGCTTGTGTGATGTGGAATGACGACAAGGCGAGGTCACGTGCCGGCATTCCGCCCCGCAGAAGACCGTGGACTAGAAAGGAATGAAGAGGTGGAATAATGTAGCTCAGGGCCGTCAAAGGATTCCATTTTGAAGGACTGAAGGGCATAATTGAGTGCAGTTTTGGTCACCCAATTACAGGAAGGATATTAATAAGGTTGAAAGAGTGCAGAGAAGGTTTACAAGGATGTTGCCGGGACTTGAGAAACTGAGTTACAGAGAAAGGTTGAATAGGTTAGGACTTTATTCCCTGGAGCGTAGAAGAATGAGGGGAGATTTGATAGAGGTGTATAAAATTATGATGGGTATAGATAGAGTGAATGCAAGCAGGCTTTTTCCACTGAGGCTAGGGGAGAAAAAAACCAGAGGACATGGGTTAAGGGTGAAGGGGGAAAAGTTTAAAGGGAACATTAGGGGAGGCTTCTTCACACAGAGAGTGGTGGGAGTGTGGAATGAGCTGCCAGATGAAGTGGTAAATGAGGGCTCACTTTTAACATTTAAGAAAAACTTGGACAGGTACATGGACGAGAGGTGTATGGAGGCTTATGGGCCGGGTGCAGGTCAGTGGGACGAGGCAGAAAAATGGTTCGGCACAGCCAAGAAGGGCCAAAAGGCCTGTTTCTGTCCTGTAACATTCTATGGTTCTATGGCTCTGGCTTCCTGGGGCCTACATCTGTGGCTCAACCAGCAACAAATGGAGAGAACCTTACCCCTTTCTTAGTTATGGTTTACCTGGCCTGTTTCCACAGTGACCACTGTTCAGAGGGCACATTGAAGGCTGATAAGGCCCTGAGGAGGTCCTGTTGTGGAAAATATGGTGTAATTGCATTCCCTGGTTGTCATGGGAACTCGGACACAACACCATGCTGCACACTCATTCCCCGCCCTCTGCTCTGGCAAGAAAATACACTGATAATTCTTACTAAACCTTCCAGCAAGAAAGTATCGCGCAAAAAAAAACTTAAAGGAGGTAGTTGTTAAGGAAATGGTGGTTTGAGGGCCTGTGATTACTCTATTGCAGAGGTTCATGGTTCCCAAACTTCCTCATGTCATGGACCACTAACCGAGGGGTACGTGGACCCCAGCTTGGGAACCCCGCTCTGTTGGACTGAATTTAAGAGCAGGGAGGTAACGCTGCAACTGTATTGGGCAGTGGTGAGGCTGCACCTGGAGTACCGCGTGCAGTTTTGGTCTCCCTACTTGAGGAGGTTCACCAGGCTGATTCCAAAGATGAGGATGATAGCCCATGAGAAGAGATTGAGTTGCCTGGGGCTAGACTCCCTGGAATTCAGCAAAATGAGAGGGGATCTTACAGAAACAAATAACATTTTGAAAAGTGTGGATAAGGCAGAGAACGGGAAAGGTGTTTCCACTGCTAGGTGGGAGCAGGACGAGGGGAATCTCCTCAAGATTCAGGGGAACAGATCTAGGATGGAGATGAGGGGAAACTGCTTGTCCAAAAGATTAGTGAATCCATGGAATTCTCTGCCCAGGGAAGCAGGAGAGGCCACCTCATTAAATATATTAAGGACATAGTAGAGTAATTAAGGATTTTGGGGGAAAGGCAGGTAGATGGAACCGAGCACAATCAGATCAGACATGATCTTACGGAATGTTAGAGCAGGCTCGGCAGCCAAAATGGCCGACTTCTGCTCCTGTCTTTTGTGTTCTCATGTTCTGCCTGAGTTTGTAAGTTGGCCAATAAGTTAGTTTATGGGTGACACACACACACATGTACATGCACACATTCACACACACACAGATACACACACCTCACACACACACTCACAGTTCATACCCATAGGGACAGATCACACTGAACAGCTGCCATTTTGGACGTGGGTGCAGTGTTGAGGAAGGGAGGGAGAGCGAAGTTACTGTTCCAGCATCGGTGGGGGGGGGGGGGGGTATTGCTGGAATGCATCTCGTTTGGAGAGGAAAGTGTGTGTGTGTGTGTGTGTGTGTGTGTGTGTGTGTGTGTGTGTGTGTGTGTGTGTGTGTGTGTGTGTGTGTGTGTGTGTGTGTGTGTGTGTGTGTGTGTGTGGTGTCTGTCTGTCGATGTATGTGTGTGTATATATAACAGTGTGTTTATTTAAACGTGTACGTGTAGCCTCTCAGGACACCTGATTCCCCTCTCGCTCGCCTTTGAAGCTGCCCCCGGGGCCTCAGCAGTGGCAGCTGGAACTCTTCAGCCACTGACCCCCACGGCCAGCGGGGTCAGACTGCACACCACGATCTGGCAAGCAACAACGAGCCCCAGTGAGCTCGGCTGTAGGGGTCCCCCTCGCAGGAGGGTCTTCGCACCCCCCCCCCGCACTTACATCCTCCCATCACCAACTCCACTCGCCTCCGAGAGACAGTGACAACCCACACTCCCTCTTCGAGAAGAAAAGAGACATTCTCTCACGTTTTCCCTTTTCCCTTCTTTCTCACTTTCTTTATCAGTTTTTTTAAATTCCCCTCCGTCTTCTAATTTCATTTTTAACTTCATTCTCCATTTTTAATATTTCCCCTCTGCTGTGGACTTGATATCCCAGACCCTGAGATTGTTTTCACAGCCACAGGCCTCACCTACCAAGCAGAGTGTCCTCCCTTGTCAGGAAAGAGAGATCCTCCTCAGCAATTAAATCTTCGGGCCTGACTGGGACGATTTAAAATTTGCTGTGCTAAGCACAGTAATTGTATTAAATAGTATACTGTGTATATAGTTCATGCATTCGATATTGAGTAGGAGTTTATAGCTCGGCAGGGAGGAGTGTTGTCATAGAGTCATAGAAAAGTTCAGCACAGAAACAGGCCCTTCGGCCCATCTACTCCATGCCGGAACCAGTTAAGCTGCCTATTCCCATTGTCCTGCACCGGGACCCCAGCCCTCCATACCCCTGCCATCCGTGTACCTATCCAAGCTTCTCTTAAACGTTGAAACAGAGCCCGCACGCACCAGTCGTTCTGGCAGCTCGTTGAAAGTGAAGAGCTTTCTCCTCATGTTCCCCTTAAACTTTTCACCTTTCGCCCAACCACAGTGGGAAAAGCCTGCGGTGCATTTACCCGATCCATACCTGCGGTGCATTTACCCGATCCATACCTGCGGTGCATTTACCCGATCCATACCTGCGGTGCATTTACCCTATATCTATACCCCTCATAATTGTGTATGCCTCTATCAAATCTCCTCTTAGTTGTACTCAGTGATCAGTTCAGAGTTGGGGTGAGTGAAGTTATCCACACTGGTTCAGGAGCCTGATGTGTGGAATCAGTTCAGTGTTGGGGTGAGTGAAGTTATCCACACTGGTTCAGGAGCCTGATGTGTGGAATCAGTTCAGTGTTGGGGTGAGTGAAGTTATCCACACTGGTTCAGGAGCCTGATGTGTGGAATCAGTTCAGTGTTGGGGTGAGTGAAGTTATCCACACTGGTTCAGGAGTCTGATGTGTGGAATCAGTTCAGTGTTGGGGTGAGTGAAGTTATCCACACTGGTTCAGGAGCCTGATGTGTGGAATCAGTTCAGTGTTGGGGTGAGTGAAGTTATCCACACTGGTTCAGGAGCCTGATGTGTGGAATCAGTTCAGTGTTGGGGTGAGTGAAGTTACCCACACTGGTTCAGGAGCCTGATGTGTGGAATCAGTTCAGTGTTGGGGTGAGTGAAGTTATCCCCACTGGTTCAGGAGCCTGATGTGTTGAATCAGTTCAGAGTTGGGGTGAGTGAAGTTATCCACGCTGGGTCAGTCTATCCCTTGTTTCCTTTCAAATCCCTGCCTCTTTCTGTCTATCCCTTTCTTTCTTATGCCCTTGCCTCCTTCTGCCGATCTATTTCTGTCTTTTATATTCTTGCCTCTTCACTTTCTTTCTTACCCAGCAACATTTTTTATCATTACTTTATTTGTTTATATATTCCTTCCTTTCTCCTTCCTCTCACAAAATATCAATCCAGTTCTCTTTTCTCTCGCTCTATCATCCCCTTTGTTCTCTTTTTCCCCGGGAATGACTCGTCCTACCTGTGTTTAAAACCCATCAATCCCGTCTCTCTTTCCCTGCCCAAAGCACAGATCTATTCAAACAACACACACAAAATGCTGGTGGAACACAGCAGGCCAGGCAGCATCTATAGGAAGAAGCACTGTCGACGTTTCGGGCCGAGACCCTTCGTCAGGCCTGAAACGTCGACAGTGCTTCTCCCTATAGATGCTGCCTGGCCTGCTGCGTTCCACCAGCATTTTGTGTGTGTTGTTTGAATTTCCAGCATCTGCAGATTTCCTCGTGTTTGATCTAGTCATATAACCAACTTTTCCATAAGATGTGGGAGCCTTTTGGCCTATTGAGTCTGCTCCACCATTTCATCATGGCTAATCCATTTTCCCTCTCAACCCCAATCTCCTGCCTTCTTCGTGCCCAGACTAATCAAGTATCTATCAACACACAGAAAAAGCTGGAGGAACTCAGCAGGCACCTATGGAAAAAAAGTACAGTCGACGTTTCGGGCCAAGACCCTTCAGCAGGATGTAAAGTGTCCTCAGCCCGAAACGTCGGCTGTTCACTCTTTTCCACAGATGCTGAGTTCCTCCAGCATTTTGTGTGTGTCACTTGGATTTCCAGCGTCTGCAGGTTTTCTCTTCTTTGTGAAAGAATCTATCATCTTCTGCTTTAACTACACCCAATGACTTGGCCTCCTTATCCACCTGTGGCAACGAGTTCCTCAGATTCACCACTCTGTGGCTGAAGAAACTCCTCCTCGTCTCCATTCTCAAAGGACACCCCTCCATTCTGAGGCTGTGTCCTCTGGTCGTAGACTCCCCCAGCATAGGAAACAGCCTCTCCATATCCACTCAATGAAGGCCTTTCAACATCCGATGGGTTTCAATGAGGTTTGATTTCTTTTAACAGTGCCAGGCCACCGTGACTTCCAAAGGGGAGGCCCAGAGCCCTCCCACAGTGTCGGAATTCCCGCTGGTTTCACCGGGATTATCTTTCACACTCACTGGTTTTAGTGGTGGATTGAACTCTGCCCTGCCAGGTCCTTGTCACAATGAGTTTATCCTCTCAAGGGGGGCTCTGGAAAGAGGAGAAACCGGGGGTGTGGGGGGGGGGCAGTTGATCAGAGGTCCTCAATAAAGGAGCCACAACTAGCAGTGACTCGGAGTCGGGGTTAACCCCTTCAGTGCTGGGTGGCGGGCATCCCCACCCCACCCCACGGCGAGAGGAAACTGATCAAAGCAGAGGAGTGACAGGAAAAAAAGAAAAAAAGATGGACCACCACCGATAAAGTCCTGTAATAAACGTGAATAAACTTTTGTTAAAAAGAGGAAAATGCCAGCCAGAGGTGTATTGGCATCGGCGTCGGACTTCCTAGGTGAGGGTTCGAATCCAGCCCCCATCGCACACTTTCCACACGGTTGAGCGTCGAGTTGGCAACTCGCCCTCTTAAAAGAAATGCAAAGAAAAAGGGAAAAGGAAAAGGAAGGCTGCTTCGATCAGTTCCCTCAGACTCTGGCATCATCGGGCAGCTTGGAAGAGGAAACTAGTTTTTATTATGGTTATTGGATTTATTGGGTATGCCCGCAAGAAAATGAAGCTGGGGGGGGGTTTGAAATAGTGACATATATGTATTTTGATAATAAATTTACTTTGAACTTTAGTTTTCTAAAATCCGGTTAAACAATTTTGCCATGATAAGTCTTTAATCACGGTTTCCTAGGTGATATTTATATACCGATAACCATCACTAAAACAGAACCATACCCCTTTCACCAAGCCTTGGGTCACTTGCCCCTAACGAGCAGAGCTGGAAATCACAAACTCAAGAGATGCTGGAAATGCAGAGTAACACACACAAAATGCCGGAGGAACTCAGCAGGACTGAAGAAAGGTCTCGGCATGAAATGTCAACTGTTTATTCATCTCCATAGACGCTGCCTGACCTGCTGAGTTCCTCCAGCATTTTGTGTGTGTGTGTGTCTGTGTGTGTGAGTCTGTGAGTGTATGGCTGAGTGTGTCTGTGAGTGTGTGTGTCTGAGTGTGTGTGTATGTCTGTGAGTGTGCTTGTGTCTGTGTGTCTGTGTGTGTGCGCATGTGTCTGAGTGTGTCCGTGTGTCTGTGAGTGTGTGTGTGCATGTCTGAGTGTGTGTGTCTGTGAGTGTGTGTGTTTCTGTGTCTGTGAGTGTGTGGCTGAGTGTGTCTGTGAGTGTGTGTGTCTGAGTGTGTGTGTATGTCTGTGAGTGTGCTTGTGTCTGTGTGTGTGTGTATGTGTCTGAGTGTGTCCGTGTGTCTGTGAGTGTGTGTGTGGCTCGTAAGGGTTGTAAATGCACCTCAGCCTTTCTCTCGCGTCTGTAACTCAAGTCGGTCCTCGTCTCCGGAGCACAGGAACATTCCCGAGGGGACAAGGGGTCAACAACCTGGATTTCAATCAACTTCCTCGCGCCGGTCAATTAGGAAGATTCGGAACCACTCATTCTGAAGAGGCTCTTTAGACTCCAGTCAGCCAGAACCCTTTTCTTTACAAACCCGTCTCAGGTCCTCGCACACAGCAGCGACATTTCACACGGGGTGAGGGGAGCGCTTTCCTGGGAAAGTTTATCCACGACCATTCCCTGTCGGGGAGGTCGCAGGGGTGGGGGAGGACCGCTGGTTTCAGGAACAATACCTACCGGCCGCTGCGAGTTAACCCCCTCGGGAGTCACGTCCTCCGAATCTCACGGGAGGGGGCTGCTCAACCCAATCGTTGCCGATGTGTACTTCCGTGTATATGTGACAAATAAAATCATTATTTTAGCTCCTCCACAGAGCCCTGAAGTTCATTCCAACCCCCCCCCCCCCCCCCCCGCCTGTTCTCAGTACACTTACCTAGAGTCTGACCGCACGGTGGAAAGACCATTCGGCCCCTCTGTTCCATGCCAACCAAGATGGCCAACTCAGTTAGTCTCATTTGCCAGTCAATAACATAATCTCTTCCTGCCGTCTTTTAAAAGTTGTGATTATACCTGCCTCAACCACTTCCTCTGGCAGCTCGTTCTCAACGCCTTTTGTGCGAGAAAAAGATTTCCCTCAATTCCATCAGGTCGTTAGGAGTCTGAGGAGGTTTGGTGTGTCACCAAGGGCACCCGCAAATGTCTAGAGAGGTGCCCTGGGGAGCATCCTAACTGGCTGCTGCACAGTTGCTGAACAAGCTGCAGAAAGTTGTAAACTCAGTCAGCTCCATCCCCAGCATGCAGGACATCTGCAAGGAGCGATGCCTCCAAAAGGCGGCACCCATCATTAAGGGCCCCGTCACCCAGGGCATGGAGGGGGTACAGGAGCCTGAAGACACACACTCAGCGATTCAGGAACAGCCTCTTCCCCTCTGCCATCAGGGAGGGGGTACAGGAGCCTGAAGACACACACTCAGCGATTCAGGAACAGCCTCTTCCCCTCCGCCATCAGGGAGGAGGTACAGGAGCCTGAAGACACACACTCAGCGATTCAGGAACAGCCTCTTCCCCTCTGCCATCAGGGAGGAGGTACAGGAGCCTGAAGACACACACTCAGCGATTCAGGAACAGCCTCTTCCCCTCCGCCATCCGGTTTCTGAACGGACATCGAACTTTTTTTCACCGTTCATGCACTTATTTAATTTAACATTTTTAATGTGTTTATATTTACTGCAGAGCACGGTCTGTATTATTTATCGCAATGTTCTGCCACCACGTAACGGCAAATTTCACAACATATGCCGGTGATATTCAAAGGATTCAAAGTACATTTATTATCAAAGAATGTATAGACTATACAACGGTTGAGATGTGTTTGCCTACGGGCAGCCACAAAGCAAGAAACCCGAAAGAACCCAATTTAAAAAAAATAAAAGACCAACACCCGATGTGCCAGAGAAAGGAAAAAAAAACAACAAATCAGGTAAACGATTGAAGCGAACGACTTTCCGAGCCAAATTGCGTCCTCAGACCCGAACCCCGGGGCAGCCCTGAGTAGGCCCAAAGCCTTGCTGATCAAAGCTGATTCTAACTCCCCTTGGATCAGGCTTTGCTGAGTGGTGTCGGTCCACGACATAAAAATCGGGCGAACCCCTGAGGTACAGGATTGCCGAGAGGGCACCTTAACCCTGTGTCCTCCACTTCATGATTCTCCATCCCTGGGTAAAAAAAACTTTGTGCACTCACCCTATCCGCGCCCCTCAGGATTTTGTACCCCCCTGTGAGACCACTCACTTTGTCCCATTCCAGCACTTGTCATAAGACATATGACCTTAAGACATAAGAGCTGAATTAGGCCATTTTTCCCATTGGGTCTGCTCTGCCATTCGATCATGGCTGACTTTTTACCCCTCCTCAGCCCCACTCCCTGGCCTTCTCCCCTAAACTTTGATGCCATGGCCAATCAAAAACCTATCAATTTTTGCCCTATATGCATCCAACAACCTGGCCTCCACAGTTGCCTGTGGTAACAAATTCCACTACCTCTCTGACTGAAGACATTTCTCCGTATCTCTGTTTTAAATGGACACCCCTCTATCCTGAGGCTGTGCCCTCTTGTCCTAGACTCCCCCGCCATGGGAAACATCCTTTCCACATCTACTTTGCCTGGGCATTTCAACATTCGAAAGGTTTCAATAAGATTCCCCCTCATCCTCCTGAAATCCAGAGCCTTCAAACGTTCCTCGTATGATAACCCTTTCATTCCCGGAATCATCCTTGTGAACCTCCTCTGGACCCTCTCCAACGCCAACACAACTTCTCTAAGATGAGGAGCCCAAAACTGTCCACAATACTCAAGGTGAGGCCTCACCAGTGCCTTATAAAGCCTCAGCATCACATCCCTGCTCTTGTATCCTACACCTCTTGAAATGAATGCTAACATTGCATTTGCCTTCCTCACCACCGACTCAACCTGCAAGTTAATCTTCAGCGTGTTCTGCACAAGGACTCCCAAGTCCCTTTGCATCTCAGATTTTTGGATTTTCTCCCTGTTTAGAAAATAGCCTGTATATTTATTTCTTCTACCAAAGTGTATGACCATGCATTTTCCAACCCAGCATTTCATTTGCCACTCTCTTGTCCATTCTCCTAGTCTGTCCAAGTCCTTCTGCATCCTACCTGTTTCCTCAACACTACCTGCCCCTCCACCAATCTTAGCATCATCTGCAAACTTGGCAACAAAGCCATCTATCCCATCATCTGAATCATTGATATATCATTGAAAAAGAAGTGGTCCCAACACCGACCCCTGCGGAACACCACTAGTCACTGGCAGCCAACCAGACAAGGATCCTTTTATTCCCACTCACTGCCTCCTATCAATCAGCTAATGCTCTAACCATGTTAGTAACTTCCCTGTAATACCATGGGCTCTTAACTTGGTAAGCAACCTCATGTGTGGCACCTTGTCAAAGACCTTCTAAAAGTCCAAATATACAACATCCACTTTATCCCCTTTATCTATCCTACCTGTAATCTCCTCAAAGGATTTATGTTTGGCAATCTAAGAGTTTCTTAAATGTCTCTAATGTATCTGCCTCTACCACTGATCCCCTGATCCCCTCTTGCATTAACATTTCCCTGGCTATCCACTCTATCTATGTCTCTGATCAGTTTCTACACCTCTATCGAGTCACCTCTCATCCTCTTTCACTCCACGGAGAAAAGCCATAGCTTTCTCAACCTATCTCAGCTCTGTGGTTAAGAAGGCATATGGACCATTGTCCTTCATCAACCATGGGATTGAGTTTAAGAGCCGAGAGGTAACGTTGCAGCTATATAGGACCCTGGTCAGACCCCACTTGGAGTACTGTGCTCAGTTCTGGTCACCTCAGTACAGGAAGGATGTGGAAACCATAGAAAGGGTGCTGAGGAGATTTACAAGGATGTTGCCTGGATTGGGGAGCATGCCTTATGAGGATAGGTTGAGTGAACTCGGCCTTTTCTCCTTGGAGCGACGGAGGGTGAGAGGTGACCTGATAGAGGTGTATAAGATGATGAGAGGCATTGATTTTGTGGATAGTCGGAGTGTTTTTCCCAGGGCTGAAATGGCTAGCATGAGAGGGAATAGCTTTAAGGTGCTTGGAAGTAGGTACAGAGGAGATGTTAGGGGTAATTTTTTTACGCAGAGAGTGGTGAGTGTGTGGAATGGGCTTCCAGTGGTGGTGGTGGATATGATAGGGTTTTTTAAAAGATTCCTGGATGGATACATGGAGCATAGAAAAACAGAGGGCTATGTAAGCCTAGGTAGTTCTAAGGTAAGGACATGTTCGTCACAGCTTTGTGGGCCAAAGGGCCTGTATTGTGCTGTAGGGTTTCCATGTTTCTAATTCCAACAGGTTCATCAGGCAAGATTTTCCCTGAAGGAAACCATGCTGACTTTGACCTATCCAAGTATCACCAAGTACTCCATAACCTCATCCTTAACAATCGACAGCTTAACCTCCATAACCTCAATCGACAGCTTAACCTCCATAACCTCATCCTTAACAGCTTTGTGGGCCAAAGGGCCTGTATTGTGCTGTAGGGTTTCCATGTTTCTAATTCCAACAGGTTCATCAGGCAAGATTTTCCCTGAAGGAAACCATGCTGACTTTGACCTATCCAAGTATCACCAAGTACTCCATAACCTCATCCTTAACAATCGACTCCAACATCTTCCCAACCACTGAGGTCAGGCTAACTGGTCTATAATTTCCTTTCTGCTGCCTCCTTCCCTTCTTAAAGAGTGGAGTGACATCTGCAAATTTCCAGTCCTCTGGAACCATGCCAGAGTCCAGTAATTCTTGAAAAATCATTACTAATGCATCCACAAACTTTCAGAACATTAGGGTGCAGTTCATCTGGCCCGGGTGACTTGTGTACCTTTAGATCTTTCAGCTTTTTGAGCACCTTCTCCCTTGTAACAGTAACTGCACTCACTTCTCTTCTCCCACACTCTTCAACATCTGGCACACTGCTGGTGTCTCCCATAGTGAAGACTGATGCAAAATACTCATTTAGTTCATCAGCCATCTCCTTGTCCGCCATTATTATTTCCCCAGCCTCATTTTCTAGCCATCCTATATCCACTGCTTCATATTTTATATACTTGAAAATGCTTCCACCTTGATATTCTTTGCTAGCTTGCTTTCATATTCCATCCTTTCCGTCCTAATGATCCTGTTAGTTGCACTGCACTCATATTGTCCTCTCCGTAGTGCCAAAGCTGCGAACTGATCTGGCTGCTGTGCGTTTCTGCCCCGCTGGTGTGATGAACTGAGGACAGCGGCTTGGGCCTGGGGACCCTGTCTGGTTCGTGATGCTGTTGGCTTGCTTCTACGGTTTGCTTGATGTCTGTGTGTGTTTTTCTCTCTCTTTCCCAGCACAGAGGTCTCAGGTCTTTTTGAAATTGGGTTATTTGGGTTTCTTGCTTCGTGGCTGCCTGTAAGCAGACAAACCTCAAGGTATATATTTTACACACTCTTTGATAATTACTTTGAATCTTGTATCTTGTTGGTCCCACCTTGAAGGGTCCAGGGAGAGGTAGCACCTCAGGGGAAGGGGCTTGTCGTGTCCATACTGGGGCAGCTCACTCACCTCTGGTCCCCACCGGATACTCAGCTCCCACCTGACTGCCTGCAACAGCGGCCACACCCCGGAACACCGCTTCCTGGAGGTCTGTGAACCCCAGCCACCTTGAGAAGGAGAGAAAGACAAGAGGGAAGTGAAATAAACTGCTTCGTGGATGAACTGGAGGAAGTCGCCAGGGTCTACAAACTCCGTTGCCACCACCTTTCCTCGCTCCTCCCATTTCGTCAGGCGAATTTGTGGAATTTGTTGCCACAGGAGGCTGTGGAGGCCCAGTCATTGGGTATATTTAAGGCAGAGGTTGATAAATTCTTGATTGGTCAGGGCATGAAGTGACACGGGGAGAAGGCAGGAGATTGGAGCTGATGGGAAAATGGATCAGTCTTGAAGAGATAGCTTTGTTTTGAACTTTGAACTTTGAACCTTTCAGGAACTTGATCCAGTCAAACATCTCTGTCCTTCCCTCCCTCCCACTGAGTCTCTGGCATTTCTATGTTCAAAAGAAAGGAGTATATTCAATTATGTTTAATTATACCTTTGCTTGTCGTTCCCTTCCTGTTGTTTTGTGTCATAATTCACACTGAGCTGTTCCTCTTACAGCCCAGTCAAGACGAGCCTATTGATGTGTGCACAGGTACAAAGAGCAACAGGTACAATGAAACACCTTGATATTCCTTTCGCTTGCAGATGTGAAGGGTTGAACTCTTGTTTCTTAAGCCAGGGAGTCTGGCTTCCTCCTGAGCACAGGTATGACTGACCGAAACTGAGCCACACGGTGTCTGAAACCAGGAAATATAAAGGTCCCTATTTGCACATGAATTGACTTTATTTATTACGTCCTTCACATACATGAGTAAAATTCTTTACGTTACGTCTCTGTCTAAATGTGGAATGTGCAATTTACAGAAATTTGTAATAAACAGTATGTAGAACAGGACAGTCAGTATAATATAGAAATACAATTGTATCAGCATGAGTTAATCAGTCTGATGGCCTGGTGGAAGAAGCTGTCCCGGAGCCTGTTGGTTCTGGCTTTTATGCTGCGGTACCATTTCCCGGATGGTAGCAGCTGGAACAGTTTGTGGTTGGGGTGACTCGGGTCCCCAGTGATCCTTTGGGCCCTTTTTTTACACCTGTCTTTGTAAATGTCCTGAATAGTGGGATGTTCACAACTACAGATGCGCTGGGCTGTCCGCACCACTCTCTGCAGAGTCCTGCGATTGAGGGAAGTACAGTAATCTTTCAGAGGATACAGACCAGGAGGGTCCAAAGTCAAAGTAAATTTATTTTCAAATTACATATATTTCATCGCATACTAATCTGAGGTACATTTTCTGGCAGGTCGTCTGTTCGTTATGGGCCATGTTGTATGACATAATCATTATGTGCCATGTCGTATGACATCATCATTATGTGTCATGTCGTATGACATCATCATTATGTGTCATATGACGTGGGCAATCATGGTCTTTCCACGACCATGATTGTCCCTGGCAAATTTTCCCACAGAAGTGGTTTGCCATTGCCTTCTTCTGGGCAGTGTCTTTACAAGACGGGTGACCCCCAGCCATTATCAATACCCTTCAGAGATTGTCTGCCTGGCGTCAGTGGTCGCATAACCAGGACTTGTGATCTGCACCGGCTGCTCATACGACCGTCCACCACCTGCTCCCATGGGTTCACATGACTGTGATTGGGGGCTGAGCAGGTGCTACACCTTGTCCAAGGGTGACCTACGGGCTAGCAGAGGGAAGGAGAAACATACACCTCCTTTGGGACAAACATATCTCCACCACAGCACCCTAATGCGCAGTGGAACAGAGAAATACAATAGAATCGGTGGAAGACTACACACAAAGACTGACAAACAGCCAGTGTGCAAAAGAAGACTTCAAATACAAATTTTAAAAATGCGAATAATAGTGATAATAAATAACACTGAGAACATGTATTGTGGAGCCCTTGAAAGTGACTCTAGAGGTTGTGGAATGAGTTCAGTATCGAGATGCGTGAGTTGAGGAGCAACTCACTGGTTGAGCAGCAAGAGAATCTCACTCTTCCATAAAACCAGAAGACCATAAGAGAAGGGAGCAGAATTAGGCCATTTGGCCCATCGAGTCTGCTCCACCATTTCATCATGGCCGATCCATTTTCCCCTCTCAGCCCCAGTCTCCTGGCTTTGCCCTGATCAATCAAGGATCTATCGACCTCTGCCTGTCAGGAGAAGGAATGGGACAGTGAATCGACAGCTAGCGCAGACCAGCCCTGTGGCCATTCCTCTCAATAATAAGTATACCGTTTTCAATACTGTTGTGGGGGGGGTGGCCTCCCAGGGGAACGCGATGAAGACCAGGTTACTGGCACTGAGCATGGGTCCATGGTGCAGAGGGGAAAGAGGAGAGCAGTAGTGATAGGGGACTCAATAGTTGGAGGAACAGACAGGAGATTATGTGGACGTGAATGGGACCCCCAGCTGGTATGTTGCCTCCCAGGTGCCAGCGTCAGGGACATCTCGGACCGCATCCACGTCATTTTGGAGGGGGTGGGAGAGCAGCCAGATGTCTTGGTACATATTGGTTCCAATGACACAGGAAGGAAAAGCAAAGAGGTTCTGAAGAGGGAATTTAGAGAGCTGAGCAAAAAGCTGAGAAGCAGGACCTCCAGGGTAGTAATTTCTGGATTGCTGCCAGTGCCACATCCAGTGAGGGTAGAAACAGGATGATTTGGCAGATAAATGCGTGGCCGAGAAGCCGGTGCAGGGGGCAGGGCTTGAGGTTCTTGGATCATTGGGATCTCTTCTGGGGGAGGGATGACCTGTACAAAAGTGACAGGTTGCACCCGAACCCGAGGGGGGGCCAATATGCTCATGGGCAAGTTTTTTAGAGCTGTTGGGGAGAGTTTAAACTAATTTGACGGGGGGGGGGGGGTGGGAATTGGAGTGAAGGGACTCAGGATAGGGCAGATGGGAAAAAAGCAAAGACAGCATGCAGTCAGACTGTCAGGAAGGGCAGGCAGATGACGGGACAAAATTGCAGCCAGCAGGGTGAGTATCAGTGCATTAGGGATGCAGAATCAAAAAGGGTAGCAAATACAGTACTCGAAGTTTTATATCTCAATGCACAGAGTATAAGAAATAAAGTGGATGATCTTGTTGCACTATTACAGATTGCCAGGTATGATCTTGTGGCCATCACTGTATCGTGGCTGAAGGATGGTGGTAGTTGGGAGCTGAATGTCCAAGGTTACTCGTTATATTGGAGGGATAGGAAGGTAGGCAGAGGGGGTGACGTGGCTCTGCTGGTGAAGAATGGCATCAAATCAGTAGAAAGATGTGACATAGGATCGGAAGATGTTGAATCCTTGTGGGTAGAGTTAAGAAACTGCAAGGGTAAGAGGACGTTGATGGCAGTTATACACAGGCTTTCCAACAGTAGCTGTGATGTGGACCACAAATTACAATGGGAAATAGAAAAGGGATGTCAAAAGGGCAATGGAATCAGGTAGGTCAGGAAGATCAGTTTCTGGGGAAAAATGAGGAAGGTGCAGGATAGATGTATTCCAAAAACAAAGAGATATTCAAATGGCAAAATAGTGCAACTGTGGCTGACAAGGGAAAGGGGTAGTGGTAGAGATTGTGGAGGCATTAGTAATAATCTTTCAAGATCATTGGACTCTGGCATGGTGCCAGAAGACTGGAAAATTGCAAACGTCACTCCACTCTTTAAGGGAGAAAGGCAGCAGAAATGAAATTATAGACCAGTTAGATTAACATCAGTGGTTGGGAAGATGTTGGAGTCAGTTATTAAGGATGACATTAAGGAGTACTTGCTGACACAGGACAAGATAGTACAAAGTCAGCATGGTTTCCTTAATGGAAAATCCTGCCCGACGAACCGGAATTCTTTGGGGAGATTACAAGTAGGATGGGTAAAGGGGATGCAGTAGATGTTGTTTATTTGGATTTTCAGAAACCTTTCAGCAAGGTTCCATAATGACGCTGATTACCAAGTTAAGAGTCCATGGTTTTACAGGAAGTGGTCCCAACACCGAACCCATGGGGGTTAATATTGGGACCACTTCATTTTATGGTGTATAGATGATGGAATAGATGGCTTTGTTGCCAAGTTTGCAGGTGATATGAAAATTGGTAAAGGGGCAGATAGTGTTGAGGAGATAGGTAGGCTGCAGAACGAATTAGACAGATTAGGAGATTGGGCAAGAAAGTGACAAATGAAATACAATGTTGGAGAATGCATAGTCATGCACTTTGGCAGTAGAAATAAATATGCAGACTATTTTCTAAAAGGAGAGAAAATCCAAAAGATCTGAGATGCAAAGGGACTTGGGAGTCCTTGTGCCGAACACCCTACAGGTTAACTTGCAGATAGGGTTGGGGTGAGGAAGGCATTCATTTCAAGAGGTCTAGAATACAAGAGCAGGGATGTGATGCTGAAGCTTTATAAGGCACTGGTGAGGCCTCACCTTGAGTATTGTGAACAGTTTTGGGCTCCTCATCTTAGAAAAGTTGTGCTGGCATTGGAGAGGGTCCAGAGGAGGTTCACAAGGATGATTCCAGGAATGAAAGGGTTATCATATGAGGAACGTTTGATGGCTCTGGACCTGTACTCGCTGGAATTTAGAAGGATGAGGAAGGATCTGATTGAAACCTTTTGAATGTTGAAAGGCCTAGATAGAGTAGAAGTGGAAAGGATGTTTCCCATGGTAGAGGAGTCTAGGACAAGAGGGCACAGCCTCAGGATAGTGGGACATCCATTTAAAACAAAGATGCAGAGAAATTTCTTTAGCCAGAGGGTGGTGAATTTGTGGAATTGATTACCACAGGCAGCTGTGGAGGCCGGGTCGTTGGGTGTATTTAAGGCAGAGCTTGATAGGTTCTTGATTGGACATGGCATCAAAGGTTACGGGGAGAAGGTCGGGGAGTGGGGCTGAGGAGGGGGGATAAAGGATCAGGCATGATTGGATGGCGCAGCAGACTTGGTGGGCCAGATGGCCTAATTCTGCTCCTATGTCTTATGGTCTTAATACACCCATGACTTGGTCTCCACGGCCATCAGTGGCAATGAATTCCACGGATTGACCACTCTCTGGCTCAAGAAATTCCCACGTCTCCATTCTAAAAGGACACCCCTTTATTCTGACATTGTGTCCTCTGGTCTTCGACTCCCCACCATAAGAAATATCCTCTCCACATCCACTCTACCGAGACCTTTCAACTTCCGATAGTTTTCAATGAGGTCACCCCTCATTCTTCTGATTTCAGTGAGCAGAGGCCCAGAGCCATCGAATACTCCTCATAAGACAAGCTTTTCAACCCAGAATCATTTTTGTGAACCTCCTTTGAATCATCTCCAATGCCAGCGCATCCTTTCTAAGATAAGGAGCCCAAAACTGCTCACAATACTCCAAGTGAGGTCTCGCCAGCGCTTTATAAAGCCTCAAGAAATCCTTGCTTTTATATTCTAGCCCTCTGCAAATTAACCTTTAGGGAATCCTGCACTAGGACCCGCAAATCCCTTTCAAATTTTAAATTTTCTCTCCATTTAGAAAATAGGCTACACTTTTATCTCTTCCGCTAAAGTGCATGGCCGTACACTTCCCAACACTGTATTCCATCTGCCCGATGCAATGTTCTCTGCTTCTTCGCTGCAAAGGTAACAATAAACGATGAACCACTTTTTCAATTGCTATAATCACCTACTTAATTTGAACATTTTGAACGTAGTCGGTTAAATGTGCATAATTACATATGTACATCCCAATTACCCGAAGCTCTTTGAATATTCAGCACTGGCGTCTGCTCCAAAAGCCTCTGAGTATAAATTCAGACGGCCAAAATACACCCCTTTTGTTACTGTGTTGAAGGATGGCTCCACAAATCTGTAACTAACCAGAAGATATAAGACATAACACTTTATTTATGTATAGTTTTTTGTAAATTCCTGGGTATCACTATTTCAGAAGATCTGGCCTGGGCAATGGCAAAGAAAGCACGGCAGCCTCTACTTCCTTAGGAGTCTGTAGAGATTCGGCATGACAGCTAAAACTTTGACGAGCTTCTATAGATGTGTAGTGGAGTGTGTATTAACTGACTGCTTCACAGAACATTATGGAAACGCCAATTCCTTTGAAGGGAAATCCTACAACAAGTGGCGGATTCGGCCCAGTCCATCACAGGTAAAGCCCTCCCAAACATTGAGCACATCTACATGAAACACTGTGGTGAGAAAGCAGCATCCATCATCAGAGATCCCTACCAACTAGGCCGTGCTGTTTTCTCACTGCTGCCATCAGGTAGAAGGTACAAGAGCCTCAGGACTCGCAATTCCAGGTTCAAGAACAGTTACTACCCCCCTCAACCATCAGGTTCTTCAACCTAAAGGGGATAACTACACTCATTTGCCCCCCCATTGAGATGCTCCCACAACCAATGATCTCACTTCAAGGGCTCTTTATCTCATTATCTCATGTTCTCATTATTTATTGCTATTTATTTATATTTGCATTTGCACAGTTTGTTGCCTTCTACACTCTGGTTGATCTTTCATTGATACTGTTATAGTTACTATTCCATAGATTTGCAGAGTATGCCCGCAGGAAAATGAATCTCAGGGATGTATATGGTGACATATATATACTCTGATAATGAAGTTTGTTTTCAACTTTAAATTCTATTGCATTTCTCTATTTTCCTGTAAACCCTTCAAAAAAACGTATCTCAATGTAATACATCACATTGAGTGTACTTACAGATTTTTGATAATAGCCTACGTGGAGACAACAATTGTAATATACCAAATTCAATGTGGAGACTGCCCCAAACACGAAGCAGGACAGACGGGAGAAAACTATCGATGAGACTACACAGTGAGCATCAACTAACCGTAGGAAGGAACGATCCTCTGCCACTGATCTCAGTATGTGAAGACCAAGAACACAAATTTGTCTGGGAAACTACAAAAATCCTGGCACAAGCACAAAACAAGAAATCGAGAGAATTCTTGAACAAGAGAAAATCTGCAGATGCTGGAAATCCGAGCAACACTCACAAAATGCTGGAGGAACTCAGCAGGACAGGCAGCATCTATGGGAAAAATTACAGTCGATGTTTTGGGCTTAAAGCCTTCTGCAGGACTTTAGGGCAGCAATGAGTCCTGCCAAAAGGATTCGGCCTGAAACATCGACTGTAATTTTTTTCCGTAGATGCTGTCTGGCCTGTGGAGTTCCTCCAGCATTTTGTGTGTGTTACTCAAGAGAATGCTTAGAAGCTTGGTTCTCAGCGGAAGAAGATTAACGAGCATATGGAACTAGATGCAGTTTATGGAACTTTGCGTCTGCGGGACCAGGGCTGAAGGTTGAGCCGTGGACACTCAAGAAAGCAAGTTTCCAACATCAGCGGTGGGATGCGTCTGCACACAAGTGCTTTTAATACTGAGAATCCGTTACCCATCATCTATCGCATGGAGAGCTTCATTGCCCGTAAAGTCAATGGGACATCAAACAGTCACCATGGAGATGAAAGTCTTCCTTTAATTCCCAAAGGAATTAAGGACCCCTATCACTCAGGACATGGAGGAGGCACAAACTCAACAATGCAGGAACAGCTTCTTCCCCTCTGCCATCCGATTTCTGAACGGACATCCATCCCATGAACACTACCTCACTCCTTTTTTATTACTGTTATTTTTCCACTGCTTGTTTTAACTTCACTATTTCAAAGACATAGATATACTAAATGTGACTCAGCTTTTTCCCTCTATATTTATTTATCATGTATTGCATTGTACTGCTGTTGTAAAGTTAACGAATCTCACGACATATGCCAGTGATATTAAACCTGACTGTGATGTAGACGGATTTTTCATTGCTGTTTCCGTAACAACTTTGTTTTTGACCGGTCGGGGTTGTTAGCCCTGAGCTGAACCCCCGAACCTGGAGGACCGGTGGGCCACTCTTAGTCTGGCCTCTACCCTTTGACCTGTTTGGCATGGGTGACCCCACCAAGAGCCAAAGCATAAACCCTGACTCCAGCAATCATAGCTCTCTGGGACATAGAAGCATGCAAGCCTCCAAACCCTTGAACCCATGAACTCTACCTCACTACTTTTTTATTTCTATTTTTTGCACTATTTATTTAATTCAACCATTTTAAATATACATATGGCTACTGCAATTCATAGGTTTTTAAAATATTATTATGTATTGCATTGTACCATTGCTGCAAAGACAACAAATTTCACGCCAGTGATATTAAACCTGATTCTGATTCTGGGCACACTATTAGGACTTCTGGCGGCCGGCATGTTTAGTGCGGAACAGCATGATGGGCTGAAGGGTCTCCCTGAGAGCTCTTCTGCTCTTCGTTAGACCCTGACACCCTGACAGATGAGGAGGAGGCGAAGAACGGTTTCTGGCGTTTAAAGGTCTCCGCTCGGCAGGGATTCCTGGAAAATGCAGAGCTGAATGAAGTTGCTCTCAATGCTTCCCATCAAGTGAAGCGTGAAGAGGTTGGGAAAGGTTGTGAGGGGTGGGGGAGGGAGTGCAGATCATTGAAATCCCCCAGCCATCCACAATGAGAGAAGGCTGAGGACACCACGTCCTGTAATTAGGGACTTAAATCCAACAGATTGTTTCCTCCCCAGTAATCAACCCTGGAACGGTGATCTTTCCTCCCTCTCTTTGCAATAACACTTCATTCAGTGACTCTACAATGACTTCAGAGGAACCCCTCCCCTCTGATCTCGCCGTGATCTCCCACTTTAATTACCCCGGCCTGTAATCTTAGCTGCTTTGCGAAGCTGCCGTAAACACTCGGGACTGGGGGGCGTGTTTACGTTCAGGCAGGATGCAAAGGCAGAGATAATAAGCTGCTTTCAATCACTGGGTACTCCTTAAAAGAGGTTTCACGAAGGCCCTCTCCTTGCCTGAGGGCCCAGGTGACAATCTCCATCAACATCGGTGGGAGACTTTGTTCAAACAAGTTACCTGCAGAATGAGAAAGCCTCAGTGAACGTGCCAAACCGAGTCTCCCCAGGCCAGGAAGTTGACATTCTTTTCTGCACGTAATGCTTTAATTCCGAATATTGCCTGCTTTTCAGATCCCCTGTTCTCATTTTGTGCCATCTGTCACTTATCCCTACACTCCCCTGATTTCTGAGAGCAAAGGAGGCTGAAGGGTTATCTGACAAGAGGTGCACGAGATTGGGACAGGTAGGCAATCAAAACCCACCCTCCCCTAATCAAAAACAAGGGAGCAGAGGCTTAAGGAGAGAGGAATAAGACCTGAAGGGCAAATCTTTTTGGATTCAATTATTTAATTCTTAAATTAGGTGGTTTGCTGTTTACTTTAGTACGTTTCAAAGGTACATTTAATGTCAGAGAAATGTATACGTTATACATCTTGAAGCAACACACACAGAACGCTGGTGGAATGCAGCAGGCCAGGCAGCATCCATAGGAACGTACAAACAAGCTGGACAAACTCAGCAGGTCGGGCAGCATCCGTTGAAACGAGCAGTCAACGTTTCAGGCCGAGACCCTTCGTCAGGATTGAAGGGGGCAGGGGCCCCATAAAGAAGGTGAGGGGAGGGTGGAAGGTGCCAGGTGAAAAACCAATCAGAGGAAAGATCAAGGGGCGGGGAAGTGGAAGCAGGGAGAGGATAGGCCGGAGAGGTGAAGAAAGAATGTAAGGGGAAAGCACTAGGGGTAGTAGTAGGAGGCGGAACCATAAGGGAGGTGATAGGCAGCTGGAGGAGGAGGCAGAGTGAAACTGGGATGGGGGAAGGGAGAGGGAGGGAATTACCAGAAGTTGGAGAATTCGATGTTCATACCAAGGGGCTGGAGACTACCCAGACGGTATATGAGGTGTTGCTCCGCCAACCTGAGTTTGGCCTCATCATGGCAGTAGAGGAGGCCATGTATGGACATATTCGAATGGGAATGTGAAGCAGAGTTGAAGTGGGTAGCAACTGGGAGATCCTGTCTGTTGTGGCAGACGGAGCAGAGGTTCTCGACGAAGCGGTCCCCCAATCTGCTTCGGGTCTCGCCGATGTAGAGGAGGCCGCACCGGATGCAATAGATGACCCCAACAGCCTCACAAGTGAAGTGTTGCCTCACCTGGAAGGACTGTCTGTGGCCCTGAATGGTGGTAAGAGAGGAGGTGTAGGGACAGGTGTAGCACTTACGCTTGCAGGGGTAAGTACCAGGTGGGAGATCTGTGGGGAGGGCCGTGTGGACTGGGCAGTCACAGAGGGAACGATCCCAACGAAAAGCAGAGAGTAACACCTTTTATTCCCTCCGGGTAGCCTCCAACCTGATGGTATGGATATCGATTTCTCAAACTTCCACTAGTTGCCCCCACCCCCCCCATTCACCATTCCCCATTCCTGTTTCCCTCTCACACCTTCCCTTCTTAGCTTCCTATCATCTCCCTGTCATCTCCTCCCCCTTCCCTTCCTTCCATGGTCTTCTGTCCTCTCCTGTCAGACACCCCCTTCTCCGGACCTTTATCTCTTTAACCGATCAACTTCCTAGCTCGTTACTTCACCCCCTCCCTCTATTCCGGTTTCACCTATCACCAGTCACCTTGTCAAGACCAGCACATCACAAAATGCTGGAGGAACATGGGCTCCTCTTCTATTCAATGAGGCCACACTCAAGTCGGAGGAGCAACACCTTATATTCCATCTGGGTAGCCTCCAACCTGATGACATGAACATCAGTTTACAAAACTTCCAGTAATAGACTGTCCTCCCCCCGCTTCCCCACTTCCTCCACTCCCATTTCCCTCTCTCTCCATCTCCTTACTTGCCCATCATCTCCCTCTGGACCTCCTCCTCTTCCTTCCCTCTCCCATGGTCTTCTGTCCTCTTCTATCTCCCCCTCCTTCATCCCTTTATCTCTTTCACCAATCGACTTCCCAGCTCTTTACTTCACCCCTCCTCCTCCTCCTCTCCATTTTCCCCTATCACCTACCACCATACTTCTCCCTGCCCTACCCCCAGCTTCTTACTCTGACTTTTCTCCTTCGTTTCCAACTTTGACGAAGGTTCTCGGCCCAAAGCATCAACTGTTCAGTCATTTCCACAGATGCTGCCCGACCTGCTGAGTTCCTCCAGCATTTTGTGTGTGTGTTGCTCTGGATTTCCAGCGTCCGCAGATTTTCACATGGTTATCAATTCAATTTGGGGATGCTCAGTCAGAAAATAATAAAGAATTTAATCACCCCTCCCTCATCCCCTCCCTCAATAGTTCCTGTGTCTTTAGCAGCCTGAACCCTGGGGTCTGAATTCCCCCTCTAAATCCCCTCACCTCTCAAACACCCCCTGAAACGGAACAGTGGTCACTGCGTTAAGGCACAGAGACGGTAATGGAGTCACTCACAAAGGCAGGTGGTCATCCACTGTGGACTGTTTGCTTTCCAGGTTGGTCCTGGTGGAGAAACAGCGGTCCTCCTCTGATTGAAGGAGACCCACTCTCTCAGGGGTTAGAAACAGAATACACCTTTGGATTCTATTGGCTCACGTTTCTCTACCCCGGAGAGCCGAAGAAACGCTAGCCAATAGAATTCAAAGGTCGACTGAAGAGGTAGCCAATCAGGACTGAGCGAGCAGGGTGGGCGGGGGACGGGGGACGGCGCTGTATAGACACGAGCGCTCCCAGAGAGGAACACCAACAACGCCACACTGAGGTCACCTCGACTGGCGGTAAAACGTCTGCGAGCTAAGTGCCAAGCCCGCTGAACACTGCCACATCAAATGTTGGCTGTGTGTCCTCGCGCTTTTATTGATTTACTGAGATACAGCACAGACCCAGCCCCTCTGGTCCTTCGAGATGCAGCAATCCCCCAATTTCATCCTAGCCTGATCACGGCACGATTCACAATGACCAATTAGCCAGGTCAGGGTGTCGGGGTGGGAGCTCTAAGACGAGGGCCGGTCGGGCTCGGAGTTTGCTCGGACTGAGGCTGTGCCCTGTAGCTCGTGGGCTTCTAGATCGGCTGCAGTGATGTCTGGTGTTGTGAACGTCAGTTCCGAATGCTGTTCACTCACCTTTAGAGTTTGCACAATTTGTTTTATTTCTCTCTGTCTCTCTACACACTGGATGTTTGGGTTTTTTTTCTGGATTCTATTGGGTTTCTTCGCTTTGTGGCTACCCGTAACGAGACAAATCTCAAGGCTGTATAAAATATACATACTTTGATAATCAAATGTAGTTTGAACTTTGAACTTTGAAGCTACCAACCTTTGCACTTTGCACTTTGTGGGAGGAAACCGGAGCACCCGGAGGAAACCTTGCGGTCACGGGGAGAAAACATACAAACTCCTCACAGGCAGCAGCAAGAATTGAACCATGTCACTGGTACTGTAAAGGGTTGTGCTAACTGTTAGGCTGTTTTCTGGAATTATGGTATAGAGTAAATACTAATTTTAACAGCAGCCTACCTTCAGACCTGAACATGGATTGTAGACTGAATTTAAATTGCAGATCTGAACAATAGTATTCCTGGTGCTGGGGGTTTGGTTGCAAACCAGACTAAGCTGATTAACACAACACACACAAAATGCTGGTGGAACGCAGCAGGCCAGGCAGCATCTATAGGGAGAAGCGCTGTCGACGTTTCGGGCCGAGACTCTTCGTCAGGACTAACTGAAAGGAAAGATAGTAAGAGATTTGAAAGTAGGAGGGGGAGGGGGAAATACGAAATGACAGGAGAAGACCGGAGGGGGTGGGGTGAAGCTGAGAGCCAGAAAGGTGATTGGTAAAAGGGATACAGAGCTGGAGAAGGGAAAGGATCATGGGACGGGTGACCTAGGGAGAAAGAAAGGGGGAGGGGAGCGCCAGAGGGAGAAAAACGGGGGGGGAGGGGGGGAAAATATAAAAATAAATCAGGGATGGGGTAAGAAGGGGAGGAGGGGCATTAACGGAAGTTAGAGAAGTCAATGTTCATGCCATCAGGTTGGAGGCTACCCAAATGGTACATAAGGTGTTGTTCCTCCAACCTGAGTGTGGCTTCATCTTGATTAACATTCACTTTGGGTGTCCGGAGTGTGGCCGTGAAGAAGGAGGTGTATGAAAACTGTATGTAATTCAAAGGAAGCATTTTAACTATGCTATTGACCTTCCACTGCCTTTGATCTTTAGCAAATAAAAATGTCATGAGATAGTGGGTTGGGCAGGCCTCTTCCTCCAAAGAGTGTCTCAAATTATGGTGCCTAGTGCTTTGTTTTTGTTGAATAAACACTTCTATGACCACTAGCCTCAGTGTCTCTCTGATGACCTTGTTCACCATTACAACACTAAGTACTACGCTACCACAGCCACTTCTATAAGAAACCTGACAGTGGAGTGGAAGAAGCCGTCCCTAAAGCTTTGAGTCCTCACGCTCTTAAAATTCTCCTCCCTTGGTTATTCTGTTATCGTTACAAGCCTTTCTTTTCTCGCACTGCTTGAGACTACCCTGCCGGCTTTGCACCTTTCCGGGCTCATTCCCAGGTTGACTGCTCGTTTCCACGGATGCTGCCCGACCTGCTGAGTTCCTCCAGCACGTTGTACGCGTCGCTTTGACCACAGCATCTGCAGTGCGCTTTGTGTTTACACTGCCCACTCTGCGAACTTCACACGGGCAAGGAATTTCATTGCGAATGGGGCCTCCTTCGTTCGGGGTTGACCATGGGTCCTCGCCGTCTAGAAACGGAAAGCCAGGGCAGTATGATACGGAGAGCAAGCTGCTGCCCGTGTAGCAAGCTCCCCCTCTCCACGCATCTGATGAATCCAAAGGAACGGCAGAGACCGATACAGTTTGGCACCAGCGGCGTCGCAGGAGTCGTCAGTCAGCGTCGAGCTCAACGCGGGACTGCCTTAGGGACTCCAGCTCTGATTTGTCCCTTGGGGTTTCCCCCGAAGCCTTCTCCATGAGTGGGTGTAGCCGCAAGGCAGCGGTGGTGTGAGATCAGAGTTTTCCTTCTCCTCGATGAGCTGCCAACAAGGGCTGACAAGTCCCATCTGCCCGAAGCGACTGGTTTTAAGGGTCCAGTACCCCGCCTTTGCCCCTTCTCCTGTCAGTAGAAACGGTTTCGCTGGGCTTAGTAGCTAGGCCACACGTGAAGGCCGGGAGCTGGACTTGGTTGTCAGAGGCTATTTGAAACACACACCATTGGGAGCATTTAATAGGTAGTGGGAGCTTGTCCCCATTACCACCCCCGGCTATAACAACCTGAAGTGTATGGAACTTTAAACAAATCTGATCTCTGCACTGTCTCGCCGAACACTCTCAGGGACAGCTCGGCTTGGACAGAGCAGAGGGTCATCTACACTGTCCTGCTACGTACGCCCAAGGCAGGGTCCACACCGGTTAAACGCTGACTGTTTCCCTCACCTGAGCACAGCAAATTCCCGAGCAATGGGAGCACAGGGTTCGAGTCAGGTTTAATATCACCAGAATATGGTGTGGAATCCGTTAACTTTCCAGCAGCGATATAACACAATACATATATCTAAAATAGTTAAATAAGTAGTGAAAAATAGAAATAAAGAAAGCAGTGAGGTGGTGTTCATGGGTTCAGTGACCATTCAGAAATCGGACGGCAGAGGGGAAGAAGCTGTTCCTGAATCGTTGAGTGTGTGTCTTCAGGCTCCTGTACCTCCTCCCTGATGGTAGCAATGAGAAGAGGGCATGTCCTGGGTGATGGGGGTCCTTAATGATGGACGCCACTTTTCTGAGGTGTCGCTCCTTGAAGATGTCCTGGATACTACAACGGCGAGTGCCATGGTGGAGCTGACTAATTTTACAATTTTCCGCAGCTTAAGGCCCCCCCCCTCACCCCCCTTTACCCTTCTATACCAGACAGTGACGCTACCAGATAGAACACTCCCCACGGTACGTCTGTAGAAATTTGCCTCTGCTTTTGGTGACATCTAGTTGAGGGAAGTGGGGTGGAAGAATTGTTGGGTAATTTTTTACTGAACCTGAAGATAAACGACCTTCCCCTGTGTGGCCTGAAGTGAACTACTAATCAGTCTATGGAGCCGGAGAGGCTGGCGACCCGGACCTGCAAAGGGTTAACTATAAATAGTTCTCCTCCTTTCTTCATGTTCCCTGTCTTCTACAAGCCACCCCATCCCCGCCACCGCCCTTGATTCTGGCCCCTTCCCTCACAGCCAGAGCTGACAGGAAGATTTCAGAACCTGCCTCCCCGCTGCTACGCTCAATTAGGCCCAAACTCCCACAGCTCAGCGCTCTCCTCCCCAGCACACAATGCTATGAATCGCCCGCAGTTAACACTATTCCGTAACCATGCCAGCAAGGTGCCAGGGAAACAATGGAAAACTACGAGAGGTCATTAGTGTTTTTGCCTGGCTAGGCTTTTCCCACATTTTCCCTGCTCATTTTGTCAGGGGGTGTCGGGAGGGGAGGGAGATTGAAACCGATTTTGAGCCATTTAATTAAAAGTGAAAATGCCTTTTAATCAGTGCCTTGAGGCCTGCGGCAAAATGAAGGGCAGCACAATGCTCCCCACCAGGGTGGGCAGGCCCCGGACGTTTGTTTTGAACACTCTTCCTTCTTCCCAAAGGCATCTGAGTTTTCAAGGTTTTAAGGAGAATTGATGTAGCAGAAGGAAAGAGAAAGCTCGGGTCTCATAGATTAATACCCCACAGACAGGCTTTTCGGCCTAACTCATCCAGGCCAACCACAACGTCCACAAGACTTCTTCCATTTGCCCGTGATTGGCACACATTCTAAACCACAAGACCATAAAAGATGGGATCAGAATTAGGCCATTCAGCCCATCGAGTCCACTCCGCCATTTCATCATGGCCCAATCAATTTTCCGTCTCAGCCCCAATCTCCTACCTTCTCCCCCATATCCCTTCATGCCCTGACCAGTCAAGAACTAATCAACCTCTGCCTTAAATACACCCAGTGACCCAGGCCTCCACAGCCGCTTTGGGCAACGAATTCCACAGATTCACCAATCTCAGGCTAAAGAAATACCTCCTCAGCTCCGTTCTGAATGGGTGTCCCTCTACTCTGAGGCCATGCCCTCTGCTTCTGGACTCTTCTATCATAGCAAACATCCTCTGCACATCCACACTATCGAGGCTTTCAATATTCAACAGGCTTCGAAAAGCTCACCCGCCCCATTCTTCGAAACTCTGACAACCCCAGGCCCAGCAACATCAATCGTTCCTCGCACGGTAACCCTTTCAATCTAGGTATCATTCTCACGAACCTCCTCAGGACCATCTCCAACGTGACCACACCCTTCCCGAGATAAGTGGCCCCAAACCTTCCTTATCCATGAATTTACCCAAAGCACACACAAGATGCTGGAGCAACTCAGCAGGTCAGGCAGCATCGATGAAGAGGAATAAACACTCGACATTTCGGGCTGAGACCCTTCATCAGGGACTGTTTCCATGTGGTGTCCACGTGTATCCTTAAATCTAGAGATGCCATGGGGCACTACAATGCAGAAAGATGCTCTTCAGCCCATCTAGTCCCTGTTGAACCGTCAGTCTGCCTATTCCCCTTGACCCACAGCTGGACTGTTGTCCTCCATACCCCTCCCATCCAAGCAAGAAATATTGAAAACGTGTGATGAAGAGTCCTTGAAAGTGAGTCCATAGGTTGTGGGAACATTTCAATGACAGGGCAAGTGAAGTTGAGTGAAGTTGTCCTCTCTGGCTCGAGTGCCTGAAGTCTGAGGGACTGTAACTGCTCCTGAACCTGGTGGTGCTAATCCTGAGGCTCCTGTACCTTCTTCCTGATGGCAGCGGTGAGAAGAGATGACGTTCCCTGATGATGGGTGCGACGGCATTTCATGGAGATGTGCGGGGTGGTGGGGAGGGCCTTACTGGGTCATATCCACTGCTTTTTGTAGGATTTTCCATTCAAGGGCATTGGTGTTTCCACGCCAGGCTGTGATGCAACCAGTCAATATACTCTGCATCAGACATCTTTAGAAGTTTATCAAAGTTTTAGATATCATGCCAAATCTCTGCAAACTCCTGAGGAAGGAGAGGTGCTGTCGTGTTTTCTTCATCATTGCATTTATGTGCTGGGCTCTTCGGCCTATCTAGTCCGTGCCAAACCAGTCTAGTCCCAATGACCTGCACTGGGACCAAATCCCACCTTCCCCCTACCTTCCATGCACCCATCCAAACTTCTCTTAAATATTGAAATCGAGCTCGTATGCACCACTTGTGCTGGCAGCTCGTTCCACACCCTCACTGCCCTCTGAGAGCAGGAGTTTCCCCTCGTGTTCCCCTTAAACCTTCCTCCTTTCACCCTTAACCCTCAGCGGGAAAAGCCTGCTTGCATTCACCCTCTCAGAGTTTTGCATCTGTCTACCAACTCTCCCCTTGGGCCTGGTGGTCTGTGCTTCGAAGCTTTCGGAAGGAAGGCGAGGAAGAGGAGATGTCTGGGGTGGGAGAGGTCCTTGATTATCTGTTGATACCAAGGTTGGAAGTGCAGGATCCATGGAGTGGGGCTGTTTTTCGTGACGTGCTGAGCTGTGTCCAGAACTCATTGCAGGCGCTCGTGGGCTCGGGCAGAGCAGTTGCCGTACCAAACTCTAACGCAGGGCTTTATGCTTTGGCTCTTGGTAGAGTCACCCAAAGAGCAGAGGCCAGTCTAAGAGTGGTCCACCGGTCCTCCAGGTTCAGGGGTTCAGCTCAGAGCTAACAACCCTGACTGGTAAAACCATATCGCAATTACAGCACGGAAACAGGCCATCTCAGCACTTCTAGTCCGTGCCGAACACTTACTCTCACTTAGTCCCACCGACCTGCACTCAATCCATAACCCTCCATTCCTTTCCTGTCCATATACCTATCCAATTTTACTTTAAATGACAATACCGAACCTGCCTCTACCACTTCTACTGGAAGCTCGTTCCACGCAGCTACCACTCTCTGAGTAAAGAAGTCCCCCCTCGTGTTACCCCTAAACTTTTGCCCCCAACTCTCAACTCATGTCCTCTTGTTTGTATCTCCCCTACTCTCAATGGAAAAAGCCTATCCACGTCAACACTATCTATCCCCCTCATAATTTTAAATACCTCTATCAAGTCCCCCCTCAACCTTCTACGCTCCAAAGAATAAAGACCTAACTTGTTCAACCTGTCTCTGTAACTTAGGTGCTGAAACCCAGGTAACGTTCTAGTAAATCTCCTCTGTACTCTCTCTATTTGTCTAAAAACAAAATTGTTACAGGAACAGCAATGAAGAATCTTTCTCCACCTGAGTGTGACGGTATTCCTGAGTCTCCACCCGGGACGTGTGACTGACAGGAGTGAAAACCGAGAGGAAGCTACTGACACGATGAAGGAAGCCCTGAACACTGACAGAGATGGAGGATCTTCATTGCTGCTTTAAACGTAGCCGGCAGTAAGCAAGGCTGGTGCATTTATGAAGCAAAATAGTATTGTCATCTTTGAGTAAAACCACATGGAAACAGGCCATTCAGCCCATCTTGTCTATGCTGACCGAGATGCAAATCGAAGCCATGCCCTCTAAACCAGGGGCTCCCAGCCTTTCTGATGCCATGGACCAATACCATCAAGCAAGAGGTCCGTGGGCCCCAGGGTGGGAACCCCCACTCTAAGGAGATGTCGAAGTTGGGATGGACAGTAGTTTCTAATGGACTCCAGATCATGGTTTCTGGGGCTTTGCTTGTGTGGTGGTTGGTGGGGTGGGGGGTGTCTGATGGTTTTGCTGGAGCAAGTGGGAGGAGGGCAGAGGGGGGAGGGTTGATGCTGTTTGTACGTGGGGGGGATCTTTAAGATTCTAGCATTTCTCTGTCATTATTCTTTGCGGTTTTTCTTCTGTTTCATGGATGTCTGTAAAGAGTAAGAATTTCAGGTTGTGTACTGTATACATTCTCTGATAATAAACTGAACCTTTGAAACCATTGGACTTTCCTATCTACTGTATGCACCCATCCAAATGCTATTTAAACAGAATTATAAGCATATAACCATATAACAATTACAGCACGGAAACAGGCCATCTCGGCTCTTCTAGTCCGTGCCGAACGCTTACTCTCACCTAGTCCCACCGACCTGCACTCAGCCCATAACCCTCCATTCCTTTCCTGTCCATATACCTATCCAATTTTACTTCAAATGACAAAATCGAACCTGCCTCTACCACTTCTACTGGAAGAGTTATGTTGTTAAATTATTCAGTACAAGATTTAGTTGCGGTGGAAATCAAAAGAGGCAGGCTGAAGGAACAGGGAATGCTTTGACTGATTATTCCGGGCACTCTGGTCAGCTGACGTTCCACCGTACAGATCGACACCACTGAAAAGGTTCAAAGGGTAATTTATTATCAAATCACGTATCCATAATACAACTCTGAAATCCGTCTTCTCCAGATAGCCACAAAACAAAGAAGATGAGAGTCTCTCAGAGGGAAACATCAAACCCCCACCCCCACACAAAAAAGAACGGCATCCCGATCATTGATCCCCACCCCCCCCGTACAAAAACAGAACAGGAATATCGACTCCTCCCCCACACAAAAAGCTAACAGAACATCAAACCCCAACCCCCCCCCCCCCAACTCGCGCAACAGAACGGAAGAGGAACAGTCAATAAAAAAGATGGAATATGAAAACTGAAAGTCTGGAAAAAGTCCACAATGCCATCCTGTCACAACGGGTTGGCTCCTAATGAGTATGGTGGTTCTGGGAGTTGAGGGGGGTGGAGGACGGTGGGTGAAAGAGCTGCCGTATGGTACCAGCAGCTCAAGGCAGGGAGGGTGACAAGGTCAGAGCTTGTGTGCTAACACTGCCACACTAATCTGACATTTGAGATGTCCGAGCAGCAGACGAATTAAAAGCGGCTCTTGTCAAATCGGACATGACTTCAGAAGTCATTGTCTACATCGCTGAAGATCGGAGAGTCATAGAGGAGTACAGAAACAGGCCCCTTGGCTCATGTAGTCCATGTCAAAACCATTTAAGCTGCCTACTCCCATTGACCAGGACCATACCCCTTACTACCCACGTAGCCATCCTAACTTCATTTAAACATTGGAATTGAGCTGGCATACTCCACCTGCGCTGGCAGCTCGTGACCCTCTGAGTGAAGAAGTTTCCCCTCATATAACCATATAACAATTACAGCACGGAAACAGGCCATCTCGGCCCTTCTAGTCCGTGCCAAACGCTTACTCTCACCTAGTCCCACCAACCTGCACTCAGCCCATAACCCTCCATTCCTTTCCTGTCCATATACCTATCCAATTTTACTTTAAATTACAATATTGAACCTGCCTCTACCACTTCTACTGGAAGCTCGTTCCACACAGCTACCATTCTCTGAGTAAAGAAGTTCCCCCTCGTGTTACCCCTAAACTTTTGCCCCCTAACTCTCAACTCATGTCCTCTTGTTTGAATCTCCCCTACTCTCAATGGAAAAAGCCTATCCACGTCAACTCTATCTATCCCCCTCATAATTTTAAATATCTCTATCAAGTCCCCCCTACGCTCCAAAGAATAAAGACCTAACTTGTTCAACCTTTCTCTGTAACTTCGGTGCTGAAACCCAGGTAACATTCTAGTAATCTCCTCTGTACTCTCTCTATTTTGTTGACATCTTTCCTAAAATTCGGTGACCAGAACTGTACACAATACTCCAGATTCGGCCTCACCGATGCCTTGTACAATTTCAACATTACATCCCAACTCCTATACTCAACGCTCTGATTTATAAAGGCCAGCATACCAAAAGCTTTCTTCACCACTGTATTCACATGAGATTCCACCTTCAGGGCATGTTCACATGTTCACCTTATGTTCACCTCATGTTCACCTTAAACTTCTCACCTTTCACCCTTAACCCATGACTTCTGGTTACAGTCCCACCCAGCCTCAGTGGGAAAAGCCTGCATTTACTCTACCCTATCTATCATAAGACAATAGGGCAGGGGGCAAAACCAGGCCATTCAGCCCATCATCTCTGCTTAGCCATTCGATCATGGCGGAAATACTATCCCTCTCAACCCCATTCTCCTGCCTTCTCCCCGTAACCTTTGACACACTAACTAATGAAGTACCACTCAAGCTCCGTTTTAAAACATACCAAGTCAGAATCAGGTTTAACATCACCAGCTCATGCGGTGAAATTTGTTGTTTTCTGGCAGCAGTACTTTGCAATACAGAGCAATAAAAACGGTAAATTATGGCAAGAAGCAGAAGTTACTGCCCAGAAAGCAATGGCAAACCACTTCAGTGGAAAAATTTGCCAGGAACAATCATGGTCGTGCAAAGACCGTCATAACGACACAGCGCATAATGATGATGTCCTATGACACGGCACGTAACGATGACATCATACAACATGGCGCATAATGAACATACAAACAGCAGAGAACAGACCCTTCCTAATCTCGGGACAACTTGCGATGACCAATTGACCTACTAACCTCATTGGACGGTGGGAGGAAACCTGAGCACACGGAGGAAACCTACGCGGCTCACAGGGAGAACGTACAAACTCCTTACAGACAGCAGCAGAATCGAACTCCGAACTCTGGAACCCACCCCCCCTCCCACGACCTGTAAGTCTGGATCTCCCCACCCTGGTGCTCTCCCCGTTACTTCCTGCCCTATCCCGGCATCTTCCTCTCCCCACGCACCTCCTTCCCTCTTTGATCCCCACCCTCTCACCACCCTGCTCCCCTACAACTCCACTGCGTTTCCCCTCTCGCGTGTCTCACGCTCATGAGGATGATTCTGGGAATGAAGGGGTTAACATGTGAATCGACTTTATCTCTTACACGCTTCGCACACACGAGGAGTAAAAATCCTTTCCTTATGGCTCAGTCTGTTCGTGCAATTTATAGTAATTTGAAATAAATAGTACGTACAACAGGACAGTCTACATAACATAGAAATACAGTTGTATCAATGTGAATTCATCAGTCTGATGGCCTGGTGGAAGAAGCTGTCCTGGAGCCTGTTGGTCCTGGCTTTTATGCTGCAGTACCATTTCCCGGATGGTAGCAGCTGGAACAGTTTGTGGTTGGGGTGACTCGGGTCCCCAAGGAGCGTTTGGCAGCTTTGGGCCAGTACTCACTGGAATTTAGAAGAGTGTGTGGGGATCTCATTGAAACCTACCGAGCGTTGAAAGGACTAGATAGGATGGATGTGGAGAGGGTTTTTCCTCTGGCGGGGGTATCCAGAACTAGAGGGCAGAGCCTCAAAATTGAGGGGCCTCCTTTTGGAACAGAAGTAAGGCGGAATGTGTGGTGAATCTGTGGAATGGTCTGCCACAGACTGCGCTGGAGGCAGTCTGATCAGTCAGGGCATCAAGGGATATGGTGACAGGGCAGGTGTATGGGGTTGAGTGGGATCCAGGATCAGCCATGATGGAATGGCAGACCAGACTCGATGGGCTGAATGGCCTAATTCTGCTCCTATGTCTTATCATGTTGTGGTCTTACGATCTCTGCAAGCTGCTCTTGTTGTTCCCCCCACCCACCACCCCATCTCTCTCCAGGGTCAAGGTCTGAGCTGGAATAACTGAGCAATCAAAGCAGGAATGAGAACGAACAGACCTTAAACCCTCAGTCACAGACAGGAGGAATAAGGTGAGATGAGTTCCCAGTCCGGGGTTCATAGACCCCTTGCGTAATGGTTTTGGTACATGGCATTAAAAAAGGTTGGGCTATGAGTTAACCCGCTTCCCAGAAGAAGCACAGCTACAGTCATGACAACATCTTGTCAGTGGAGTTCGTAGACAGAGGGGAGGGGGAACTGGTGTGGCAGGACCATAGCCTCATTGTGGTTTGGAGGCTCATGTGCCTCAGTGACCCGAAGAGCTATGCTGGCTGGAGTCAGGGCTTCATGCTTTGACTCTTGGTAGGGTCACCCATGCCAAACAGGTCAAAGGGCAGAGGTCAGACTAAGAGTGATCCACCGGTCCTCCAGGTTCGAGGGTTCAGCTAACTCCCCAGACTGGTAAAAACAAAACTGTTCCGGAAACAGCAACGGAGAATCCTTCTACTGTACTCGCTGGGATTCAGAAGGATGAGGGGGGGGATCTCATTGAAACATTTCGAATGTTGAAAGGTCTAAACAGAGTAGATGTGGAAAGGATGCTTCCTATGGTGGGGGAATCTAGGACAAGAGGGCACAGCCTCAGGATAGAGGGGCGCCCTTTCAAAAAAGAGATGCGGAGTAATTTCTTTAGCCGAAGGGTGGTGAATTTGTGGAATTTGTTGCCACATGCAGCTATGGAGGCCGGGTCGTTGGGTGTATTTAAGGCAGAGATTGATAGGTTCTTGATTGGACATGGCATCAAAGGTTACGGGGAGAAGGCCGGGAACTGGGGTTGAGGAGGAGATAGGAAATAAAGGATCAGCCATGATTGAATGGTGGAGCAGACTCGATGGGCTGAATGGCCCAATTCTACTCCCACGTCTTGTGGTCTTACATCTGAGTGGGCAAGGTCAGACTGAGATGGAGGACCAACGGTGTAACAGGCAAAAAGTACGTGAGGGAGGGTGAGGAGTGTAAGGAAAAGGAGGTTTGCAGGGAAGAGGGAGGTATATTGGGAAGAGGAGGGTAGAGGTGTAGGGGAAGGGACGGAGGGGTTGAGGGGAAGGGGAGAGGAATACAAGGAGACTGTGCCAAAATGGAAACCAGGACCAGATGATCCAAAGCAACACAGACAAAAGTGCTGGAGGAACTCAGCAGGTCAGGCAGCATCTGCGGAAACGAATAAACAGTCGACGTTTCGGCCTCGGCCTGGATCACCGGCTCTTTATTCCTCCCCACAGATGCCGCCTGACCTGCTGAGCATTTCGTGCTCTGGATTTCCAGCATCTGCAGAATCTCCTGTGTCAGTATGAACCACCGGAGGAAGGCATGGTGGATCAGATCCCGAGGATCCAAACAAATCCTCTCCCCCTTCTCCTCATCCCACCCGCCAAGATCTCTGATCTCCACCAACTATGTACCGACCGTGCCCTAAGCTGTCGGCCCCCAGGCATCTGTCTTTCACTAGAAAATCCTACTGAAGGTAGTGGATTCAGCCCAGTACATCATGGGTTAAGCTATTGAGCTCAGACATTGAGCACCTCAACATGAAACGTTGCCGTGGAAAAGCAGCATCCATCATCAAAGATCCTCACCACACAGGCCACGCTCTCTTCTCGCAGCCTCCATCAGGTAGAAGGTACAGGAGCCTCAGGACTCACACCACCAGGTTCAAGAACAGTTATTACCCCTCAACCATCAGGCTCTTGAACAAAAGGGGATAACTTCTTTCAACTTCTCTTGCCCCTCCATTGAGATGTTCCCACAACCAATGACCTCACTTTAAGGACTCGTTATCTCATGTTCTCGTTATTTATTGCTATTTATTTATATTTGCATTTGCTCAGTTTGTTGTTTTCTGCACTCTGGTTGATCTTTCATTGATCCTGTTACAGTCACTGTTCCATAGATTTGCTGAGTATGCCCGCAGGAAAATGAATCTCAGGGTTGGATATGCTGACGTATATGAGTACTCTGATAATAAATTTTACTTTGGCTTTGACTTTGTGAGGGGGAGCGCTCTGAATCTGCGAGCCGGTCGGAGTAACTTCGCCTCAGAAGGTCGAGGGAGGCCGCGGATATGTTGCTGGTGTGGGTCTGACTCTGGCACGTCCATTGTAAACACGTTTTTATCTGTGTCCGCTCTCGCTCTCGTGACCTTGCTAAGCTGATTGAGGGCAGCAAGCTGAAAACATTCGGCACTCGGGCGAGGACCACACAGACAGGACTGGGAGTTGGAAGTTTACAAGCGGGCTGTCTGTTTAATTTATAGCTCCTCTCACACAAATGTGTTTGACTGTGATTAGGGAGCTGACCGAGTGGTGGGAGGGGGGGGGGGTGGTGAGAGAGTCTTCAGGAGATTGTGTTCTCGTCCCGGAGAACAGGGCTGCCTCTCTTCACTCCACGCGAAGAGAGCAGAGCGACAGAGGACTTGAGGGTGTGAAAGCTGCCGAGGGGCTGAGGCGGGGAGAAGGCAGCGGTCAAAAATAAGAAACCAAAGTTCAAAGTTCAAAAGTAAATTTTATTATCAGAGTACATATCCAACCCTGAGATTCATTTTCCTGTGGGCATACTTGGCAAATCTACAGAACAGTAACTGTAACAGGATCAATGAAAGATCAACCAGAGTGCAGAAGACAACAAACTGTGCAATTTGCAAATGTAAATAAATAGCAACAAATAACGAGAACATGAGATAAAGAGTCCTTAAAGTGAGATCATTGGTTGTGGGAGCATCTCAATGGATGGGCAAGTGAGTTTAGTCATCCCATTTGTTCAAGAGCCTGATGGTTGAGGGGTAGTAACTGTTCCTAAATCTGTTGGTGTGATTTCTGAGGTTCCTGTACCTTCTACCTGATGGCAGCAGTGAGAAGAGAGCACGGCCCGGGTGGTGAGGATCTCTGGTGATGGATGCTGCTTTCCTGAGACAACGTTTCATGTGGATGTGATCAGTGATTGTGGGGGAGGGCTTTACCCATGACGTACTGGGGCCGAATCCAACAGCTTTTGTCGGATTTTCTGCTCAAACGAACTGATGTTTCCATACCGGGACGCGACAAAGCCAGTCAGTTTATACTGTTCCTCCCCACACTCTCAGCATTTTGCCAGAAGTTTTAGATGCCATGCCGAATCTCCTAAGGAAGAGAGGTGCTGCCGTGCTTCCTTCACAAATGCATTTAGATATGCTGTCACAGTCATGCAGCGCAGATGCAGACCCTTCGGCCCAACTCATTCATGCTGGCCCAAGCTTGTCCCGTTTCCTGCACTCGTCCCACATCCCGCTAAACCAGGGGTTCCCAACCATTTTAAAGCCGTGGACCAACACCATTAAGCAAGGGATCCGTGGATTCTAGGTTGGGAACCCCGGGTCTAAACCTTTCCTATCCACAGACCTGTCCAAACATCTGTTGTGTGGAAGTGTGGATTGGAATATGCGGTTCACGTGACGGTATGTTTCCAGTTACTCCTTTGCCATCGCTATTCTGTGCAACTTCGATTGGGGCGGACGGGCTCTGCGGCCGGCAGTCATCAAACGACACCACGCTAAATTGAACTGGACTGTTTCAATCACTTTGTGGTCTGATGTTTTATATTCCGTGACTTCTCGCTCTGAAAGAACAGAAAAAAAACTGGAAAAAACAGCCATTTTTTTCACGTCGGGGGTTTAATGCTTTTCTTTGAAAGGGTCCCATGGTCATGGATGTCTGTGGGAAGACAAATCTCAGGGCTGTATCCTGCATACATACTTTGATAATAAACATACTTCGGACATGAGAATCTTTTGTTGTTGAAGCTGCCTCAGCTACCCACATTACGGGTACACTTCTCCTCATCGTCGGTAGTACCTACAGGAGGGACGGCCTCCAGAAAGTATCACCAATTCACAGAGGTCCCCACCACACAAACCAACTTCTTCTCAATGCTACCATTGGGCAGGAGGTACCGATGCCTGAAGTCCCACACCACCAGGTTCAGGAACAGCCACTTGGTTCTTGAACCCGGCCCCGTCGCCGTCGGTAGGTCACATCTGAAATTTCCAGCTGGCGGACGATTTCCCCGTTTGTCAATTGTGTACAGCAGCCGTCTGCTGGGTGAGTTTTCTTTAAGAGATCACCAGCTCTTAACCCAGCGTGCAAGGGAGCCGGCCAGATTCGAACTCGGGACCTCTCGCCCCGAAGTCCAGTGCTGATGCCACTACGCCACCAGCCTACACAACCCCAATTCAAGATTCAAGATTGTTTGATGTTGATGCACCATCAATAACTCTCTGAGACGGGAGGCGAGATATAGGCTTTTATTGGCTGGAAGAAAGAACAAGCAGCAATTGACCACCACACTACATCCTGGAGACTGAGGACAGGGCCCAGGCTCCAATCGTCTTTATACCGGGGTCTGTGGGAGGAGCCACAGGAGCAGTCAGCAGGGGGTCTGTGGGAGGAGCCACAGGAGCTGTCAGCAGGGGGTCTGTGGGAGGAGCCACAGGAGCAGTCAGCAGGGGGTCTGTGGGAGGAGCCACAGGAGCAGTCAGCAGGGGGGGGTCTGTGGGAGGAGCCACAGGAGCTGTCAGCAGGGGGTCTGTGGGAGGAGCCACAGGGGCAGTCAGCAGGGGTCAGTGGGAGGAGTCACAGGAGCAGTCAGCAGGGGTCAGTGGGAGGAGCCACAGGAGCAGTCAGCAGGGGTCAGTGGGAGGAGTCACAGGAGCAGTCAGCAGGGGTCTGTGGGAGGAGCCACAGGAGCAGTCAGCAGGGGGTCTGTGGGAGGAGCCACAGGAGCAGTCAGCAGGGGTCTGTGGGAGGAGCCACAGGAGCAGTCAGCAGGGGTCTGTGGGAGGAGCCACAGGAGCAGTCAGCAGTGGGTCTGTGGGAGGGGCCACAGGAGCAGTCAGCGGGGGTCTGTGGGAGGAGCCACAGGAGCAGTCAGCAGGGGGTCTGTGGGAGGAGCCACAGGAGCAGTCAGCAGGGGTCTGTGGGAGGAGCCACAGGAGCAGTCAGCAGGGGTCTGTGGGAGGAGCCACAGGAGCAGTCAGCAGTGGGTCTGTGGGAGGGGCCACAGGAGCAGTCAGCGGGGGTCTGTGGGAGGAGCCACAGGAGCAGTCAGCGGGGGGTCTGTGGGAGGAGCCACAGGAGCAGTCAGCGGGGGGTCTGTGGGAGGAGCCACAGGAGCAGTCAGCAGGGGTCAGTGGGAGGAGTCACAGGAGCAGTCAGCAGGGGTCTGTGGGAGGAGCCACAGGAGCAGTCAGCAGGGGGTCTGTGGGAGGAGCCACAGGAGCAGTCAGCAGGGGTCTGTGGGAGGAGCCACAGGAGCAGTCAGCAGGGGTCTGTGGGAGGAGCCACAGGAGCAGTCAGCAGTGGGTCTGTGGGAGGGGCCACAGGAGCAGTCAGCGGGGGTCTGTGGGAGGAGCCACAGGAGCTGTCAGCAGGGGTCTGTGGGAGGAGTCAGCAGGGGGTCAGTGGGAGGAGCCACAGGAGCAGTCAGCAGGGGGTCTGTGGGAGGAGCCACAGGAGCAGTCAGCAGGGGTCAGTGGGAGGAGCCACAGGAGCAGTCAGCAGGGGTCTGTGGGAGGAGTCAGCAGGGGGTCTGTGGGAGGAGCCACAGGAGCAGTCAGCGGGGGGGGGGGTCTGTGGGAGGAGCCACAGGAGCAGTCAGCGGGGGGTGGGGGGGTGGGGGGGGTTGTCCAGACAGGTATATGTAGTTCACCTCAGATGTCATTTCCGGTACACGAGTGTAAAGGAGAACGAAGTAACTGTTACTCCATATCCGATACAGTATAAAAAACACAGTAAGATAAAGACCACAACAATAAAAAACACAATAAATATAAATACATAAGATAGCTTATCGACATAGATTGATTGTGTGTCCATAAAGTGATACTAGGCACAGGAGAGTCTGTACATAAGGGGGCTGACAGGAAATGATAAAGTAGTGGTGGTTGGGGGTGTGGAGGGGTGGGTTAGTGGGTGGAGGTGTCGTTGATCAGCCTCACTGCTTGGGGAAAGTAACTGGTTTTGAGTTTGGTGGTCCTGGTGTGGCCTCCTCCCTGAGGGGAGTGGGTCACACAGGCCATGAGCAGGGTGGGTGGGATCCTTCGTAATGTTACTGACCTCTTTCGGTATATGTGTCCGTGATGGTGGGTAGGCCGGTGCCGGTGATGTGTTGGGAAGTTTCAACTACCCGTTGCAGACCCTTCCTCTCTGCCGCGGTGCAGTTTCCGTACCGAGCAGTGACGCAGCGGGTTAGGACGCTCCCCACTGTCCATGTGTAGAGTGACGTGAGTAGGGAGGTGCAAAAGCCCAGCTCCCTCCAGCCTCCTCAGGAAGCAGAGGCGTCGGGGAGCTTTCCTCATCGCGTATAACGTGCTCTGGGACCGTGAGATGCCGTGTTAGATGTGCCCTCCCAGGGGTTTGAAACTGCTGACAGTTTCCACTGCTGTGCCCCCGATGTGACGAGGGGTGTGGGAGGTGCGAGTTCTCCTGTTTCCCTCAACATAACAACACAATGACCATCTTGACCACTTCACACTTCTTCTTCCTTGTACTATAAACCTTACGCACAATGACTGTTGCATTGTGGGACCGCTTCGTCGAGCACCTCCGCTCTATCTTCCGAAGGTGAAACTTCCCGGCGGCCAAACCTTTAATTCCCATTCTCATTCCTGCTCCGGCACGTCGGTCCGTGGCCACCTCTTGTGCCTCGGTGAGGCCACCCTCAGGGTGGAGAGGCAACACCTCATATTCCAAGATCCACACCTGAACCTGCCTGTCCAGGTAGACCCATTGACTCGGCCCGAAACGTCGACATTGCTTCTCCCTATAGATGCTGCCTGGCCTGCTGCGTTCCACCAGCATTTTGTGTGTGTTGTTGCCTCATATTCCATCTGGGTCAGCTCCTGACTGTATGAGTATCGATTTCCCCTTCCAGTAGAAATAATCCCTCCCCTCTTCTTCTGTTCCCCACTCCGGCCTCTCACCTCTGATCATCTGCCTCTCCCTCCCCTTGGATCTCCTTCCCTTCCCTTGCTCCGAGGGTCCACTCTCCTCTCCAATCAGATTCCTTCCTCCCCAGCCCTTCACCTATCACCTTCCAGCTCTCCTCATTTCCCTTCCCCCCACCTCCTACCTTTTTATTCTGGCACCTTCCCCCCCTTCTTCCTCACTCCTGAAGAATGGTCTCGCCCCGAAACGTCGACTGTTTATTCCTTTCCGCAGATGCTGCCTGAACTGCTGAGTTCCTCCGTCACTTTTGTTTGTGTTGCTTTGGGCTCCCAGCGTCTGCAGACTTGCTGGTGTTTATGGTTTTTGTGCAAACGCTGCTTATCTGACGCTCCGTGCCTGTGATGCTGCTGCAGGCAAGTTTTCCAATGCTCCTGTGCAGACACGTGCAGCACTTACGCAGACGCCAAAAAGCACAACTTCCAGTTTCTGTCATTGTCTTCAGACCCCTCACTGACCCATGCTGTGGTCTGATTTTTGAGTTTTAAAATCATTTTCAAATCCCTATCCTAGGAAGATGGTTCCAGCGACCAACATGATGAGCAGTGACGTCCTGCAGACAGTTCACAGAACTGCTTCTTCTCCTTGTTCATTTCAATATATTTCTACTGTGTGCGATAGGAGCCTGTAATTTACGTTTGATCATGTGTTTTTGGGCCGGCTGAGCGGCCCGGTGCTTTAGCTCTCTCCAGGGGAATTCGGTGTGGTCAGGAGCAGAGTCTGCAGTCTATTGGCCGAGCGCGAACCCCCTGATCGACTCCGATTCCCGACCAACTCACCGTTTGGAGTCGGGCAAGACTGAAGTCAAATAAGGACAAGAGTAGAAAGCCGAGCAGGTGTTCGGCGCCGTTCGCCTGCGTGTGACTGTCCTCCCATTCCCTCCCGCTCCCTCCCGCTCCCTCCCGTTCCCTCCCGCTCCCTCCCGCTCCCTCCCATTCCCTCCCATTCCCTCCCGTTCCCTCCCGCTCCCTCCGTTCCCTCCCGCTCCCTCCCATTCCCTCCCGCTCCCTCCCGTTCCCTCCCGCTCCCTCCCGTTCCCTCCCGTTCCCTCCCGCTCCCTCCGTTCCCTCCCGCTCCCTCCCGTTCCCTCCCATTCCCTCCCGTTCCCTCCCGCTCCCTCCGTTCCCTCCCGCTCCCTCCCATTCCCTCCCACTCCCTCCCGTTCCCTCCCACTCCTTCCCGCTCCCTCCATTCCCTCCCGCTCCCTCCCGTTCCCTCCCGCTCCCTCCGTTCCCTCCCGCTCCCTCCCGTTCCCTCCCATTCCCTCCCGCTCCCTCCCGTTCCCTCCCGCTCCCTCCCGCTCGCTGCTGCTCGAGGCAGGGTTCGACCGGTGGGGTCTGTGGACAGGACTCTGCAGCTCACAGTATGTGTTTCAGGCTTCTGGCCACTCTTCCTTCCATCGCTGCTTTGTGCGATTTTGATCGGGGTGGACTGGCTCTGTGGCCGGCAGTCAACCAACGACACAGCGCTAAATTAAACTGAGCTGACCCAAACTGAACATTTCTAGACTGCTTCGTGGATTCTGCGGCGTCACGTTTAACATTCTGTGTGATTTTCACTGGTTTTTCTTCCATTTACGCAACTTGTTCTCTTTTTTGTGAACGATGTTTTCTCTTCAGTCCTGCCTGGTGCAGACATCGTCCGAACATTGGGCTCAGTCACTTTGATACACAGAGGCAATGATAAAGTCACCCTGCATTCTAACCCTCACCTGGGGCAATTCACAGTGGCGCACGTCTTGGGGACGTGGGAGGGCACCGGAGCACCCAGGTTAAATCTAGACGATCACAGGAAGAACGTGCCCGAGATGAGGATTGAACCAGCGGCGTGGGGACTCTGAGTAACATCGCTACCTGCTGCCTTGATGCATCTGAAGGAAAAGATCTGGAAGGGCTGTGGAAAGATACTTGGAGAGTAGGGATAGCAGAGTTGTTCCTAGAAGGGATTCAGTGGGCTGAATGGCCTCCGTTCCTAGTGAGACTGCACACCGAGGGTCCCAAGCCCCACTGGAACTGCCCTATCCAATGTTTTGTCACTGTTTGTGGGATCTTGCAGTGCACGGGGGGGGGGGTGGGGGTGGGGAGACACTTCCCTGACATCACGTGTGGCAGCGTGCATTCAGGGCTGCAAAAAACAGCAACGCGGTGTAAAATTCCAGCTTCTTCCCCTGATTCACAGTTCAAAGGGCGTTTTGAGTCACCGTCAGGAGGAGGTGCAGGAGCCTGAAGACCACACTCAGCGATTGAGGAACAGCTCCTTCCCCTCCACCATCCGATTTCTGAAGAGTCAAAGTTCAAAGTTCAAATTCATCATTAAAGTATGCATGCCATATACAAACTCTTACGCTGCTACCACGCGGGAAACGGTACCGCAGCATAAAAGCCAGGACACCAGGCTGACGCAACTGTATTTCTATGTTATATTGACTGTCCTGTTGAACATACTATTTATTATAAATGACTATAATTTGCACAGAGACGTAACCAAAGATTTTTACTGCTCATGTAGGTGAAGGAAGTGAGTAATAAAATCAATTCAATTCAAATCTGAGATTCATCTTCTTGCCGGCAGCCACAAAACAAAGAAACACTGTAGATTTCACCTCAAATCACGCACAAGACCGCCGGATATACAATCTGCAAAAGAGGACAAATCGCGCCGAGCGTGATCACTGAACACATGGAACATGAAGTGCAGGGTCCCCGGCAGTGAGTCCACAACTGCGGAGCCCGTTCAGCCGCCGGGGCGAGCCAAACTGGTCCAGGGTCCCAAAAGATGCAGGGCTGCATCAGCTCCCGAACCTGGCTGGCAGGGACCCAACACTCCTCCCCCTCCCGCCCGACGGTAATGGCGACTTCACCCGTCCTGTCAGTCACCAAACTGCCATCAGGGAGACACTACGTCCACCACCACCAGGCCTACACGTCATCAGGTAGATGGAGTTCAATCCGGACAAGTGTGAGGTGATGCATTTTGGAAGGACAAACCAGAAGGCTGAGTACAGGATTAATGGTCAGTTACAGAAGCGTGTGGATGAACAGAGGGACCTTGAGGTTCAAATCCATACATCCCTCAAGGTCGCTGCACAGGTTGATAGGGTAGTTAAGAAGGCCTATGGGATGCTAGGCTTCATTAACAGGGGGATTGAGTTCAAGAGTAGAGAGGTCATGTTGCAACTCTACAAATCTCTGGTGAGACCGCACTTAGAGTATTGTGTCTAGTTCTGGTCACCTCATTATAGGAAGGATGTGGAAGCTATGGAGAGGGTGCAGAGGAGATTTACCAGGATGTTCAAACAACAACTCACACAAAATGCTGGTGGAACACAGCAGGCCAGGCAGTATCTATAGGGAGAAGTGCTGTCGACGTTTCGGGCCGAGACCCGAAACGTCGACAGCACTTCTCCCTATAGATGCTGCCTGGCCTGCTCGGCCCGAAACGTCGACAGCGCTTCTCCCTATAGATGCTGCCTGGCCTGCTGTGTTCCACCAGCATTTTGTGTGTGTTGTTGTTTGAATTTCCAGCATCTGCAGATTTCCTCGTGTTTACCAGGATGTTGCCCGGTTTGGAGAACAAGTCATATGGAGCAAGGTTAGCAGAGCTGGGACTTTTCTCTTTGGAGCATAGAAGAATGAGAGGGGACTTGATAGAGGTCTACAAGATTATGAGAGGCATAGATAGGGTGGATAGTCAGTACCTGTTTCCCAGGGCACCAATAGCAATCACCAGAGCGCATATGTACAAAATTAAGGGAGGGAAGTTTAGGGGAGATATCAGGGGTAAGTTTTTACACAGAGGGTTGTGAGTGCCTGGAATGACTTGCCAGGGATGGTGGTGGAGGCTAAAACATTAGGGGTATTTAAGAGCCTCTTGGACAGGCACATGGATGAAAGAAAAATGGAGGGTTATGGGGTAGTGTGGGTTTAGTACTTTTGTTTAAGGATTATATGGGTTGGCACAACATGGAGGGCTGAAGGGCCTGTACTGTGCTGTGGTGTTCTGTGGTTCTATCTCCGAAGCTTCTTTCCTATGGTTATCCAGCTTATCAACAAAACTCACTCAGGTGTAATTCCCCCGCACAACATCTGTTAAATGTGTTTTTCCCGCTCTCCTTGTTCTGTTGAGAATTATTGAGTCTGTTCTTATGTTCACAGTTATTTCAGTTTGATCATTGAATGTTTGCACATGTGACCGTTCTGCTAATTGTTGCCTTACTCATGGCCGTTTGCACTATAGTCCTTGTACACTGTTGGTTGTTGTTGTGCTGGCTGGTGTGGCATTGCCCTGTGTTTTACGCTTGGCACCAAACCACAATCGGTTCTGGGATCTTTCACAGGCTGGCAGTAAAGTGACTCTGATTCTGAGAAGAGAGGAGATGAGCCAACGAAGGCAGACATCGCTGAACAGCAATCCCTGACCCCGTGGACACAATTTCAGAATCGGAATCAGGTTTAACATCACGGCATATGTTGTGAAATTTAACTGGCAGCAGTGCGTTGCAAATAAATAAAAAAAACTGAATTACAGTAAGTTTATATATGATTATTTAATAGTTAAATTAAAATCACTAGTGTAATAACAGAAATATATTTTTTTAAATAGTGAGGTAGTGTTCATGGGTTCAATGTCCATTCAGAAATCCGATGGCAGAGGGGAAGAAGTTGTCCCTGAATCATTGAGTGTGTGTCTTCAGGCTCCTGTACCTCCTTCCCGATGGTAGCAATGAGAACAGGGCATGTCCTGGGTGATGGGGGTCCTTAATGATGGATGCTGCCTTCTTGAAGGTGTCCTGGATACTACCGAGGCTAGTGCCTCTGATGGAGCTGACTAATTTTACAAGTTTCTTCCACTTACTTCAGTCTTGTGCATTACCCCACCCCCATAACAGACGGTGATGCAGCCTGTCAGAAAGTTATCCACAGCAGATCTGTAGAGGTCTTCGAGAGTTTTAAGTGACAAACCCAATCTCCTCGAGCTCCAAATGAAATATAGCTGCTGTATTGCCTCGCGAGGAAATCTGCAGATGCTGGAAATTCAAGCAACACACAGAAAATGTGGGTGGAACGCAGCAGGCCAGGGAGCATCTATAGAAAGAAGCACTGTCGACGTTTCGGGCCGAGACCCTTGCCTTCTTCGTAGCTGCATCAATATGTTGGGTCCAGGTCAGATCCTGAAAGATGTTGACATCCAGGAACTTGAAATTTCCCACTCTCTCCACTTCTGATCCCTCTTATGAGGATACTTCACCAGTTTGCTCTATTTACTTATTTTTATAAATTTCTTGTTGTAACATAGTAATATTTTGTCTTGCCCTGCAAGCGTCATCTGTCAGAGATAATAAACCTGACAGTGATTGATCCTTGACTGACATCTGCAGGTTGGGGAAGGAATTGCAGAGAGACGCTGGCTCTGTCTGCCCTCTGCTGGTCGGAGTAAGGTAGTACTCCGACACCCTGAGTTTGATTTTCTGTTCAAGGCCATTGCTGTTCCCATACCAGGCTGTGATGCAGCCAGTCAGTATACTCTCCACTACGAACCTCTAGAAGTTTGTCAGAGTTTTAGATGTCACGGCGAATCTTCACAGATCATTTACATATAAAGTGGATAGCAGAGGTCCCAACACTGACCCCAGAGGCACCCCACCAGTCCCAGAAGCAAGTATTTCAGTAACATAGATGTTACTTACAGCCTACAAAAATCAAAGACCCCAAGCGAAACTGTATCAATCACTTGTTATTCCTCAATTAACTCTGCTTCCCACAGCTCAGGAAGGATGTGAAGGTCCCAAAGAATTCAAATCAAGTTTAATATCACCGGCATATGTCATGAGATTTGTTGTCTTTGCAACAGCAATACAATGCAATACATAATAATAAATAAAAACTGTAAATTACTATACAGATATATCATATATCATATCTGTTTGTGTGTGTATGTCTGTATATATACACACTGTACTGTGTATATACTGTTTTTGTACTGTGTTATGTAACACCATAGTCCTGAAAAATGTTGTCTCATTTTTACTGTGTACTGTACCAGCAGTTATGGTCGAAATGACAATAAAAAGTGACTTGACTTGACTTGATATATGTATGCATGTGTGTGTGTGTATATATATACATACACACACATATACACAGACACACACATATAAGATAGTTAAATCTGTTAAAATAGTTAAAATACTTGGATCTGGGATAGAGAGGGTTAACAGCTTTAAGTTCCTCAGCCTACACATCACCGACGATCTCACCTGGTCTGTATGGTGAAAAAGGCACAACAGCGCCTCTTTCACCTCAGACGGTTGGAGAAGTTTGGTGTGGGCCCCCAAATCCTAAGAACTTTCTACAGGGGCACGATTGAGAGCATCCTGACTGGCTGCATCACTGCCTGGTATGGGAACCGTACCTCCCTCAATCGCAGGACTCTGCAGAGAGTGGTGCGGACAGCCCAGCGCATCTGTAGATCTGAACTTCCCACCAGTGACAGGTGTGTAAAAAGGGCCCGAAGGATCATTGGGGACCCGAGTCACCCCAACCACAAACTACTTCTTCCAGGCTATCAGACTATTTAATTCATGCTGACACAACTGTATTTCTATGTTATATTGACTGTCCTGTTGTACAGAGTATTTATTACAAGTTACTATAATTGCACATTACACATACACACTGAGACGTAACGTAAAGATTTCTACTCTTCACGTATTTGAAAGATTCAAGTAATAAAGTCAATTCAATTTAATTCATATATATATAAAATTAAAACTCTATCACTCACTCTCACTATATATAAATAAATTGAATAATTCAAGTAGAAAGTACAAGAGCCTCAGGATTCGCACCATTAAGTTCAAGAACAGTCACGACCCCTCAACCATCAGACTCTTGAACCAAAGGGGATAACTACACTCTTTCTATTTCTGGTGTTCCCACAACCAATGGTCTCACTTTAACATAGAACATAGAACAGTACAGCACATTACAGGCCCTTCGGCCCACAACGTTGTGCCGACCCTTAATCCCTGCCTCACATATAACCCCCCCACCTTAAATTCCTCCATATACCTTAAGAACTCTCTATCTTGTTATCTCTTGCCCTCATTATTTATTGTTATTTATTTATATTTGCAGTTACTGTTCTATAGATATGCTAAGTATGCCCGCAGGAAAATGAATCTCAGTGTTGTATGTGGTGATGTATGTACTCTGATAATAAATTTTACTTTGAACTTTTGAACTTTAGTTAAATTAAATAAGTAGTGCAAAAAAAGTAGAAGTACAAGAAGTATTGAGGTGGTGGGTGTAGAGTCCCCTCTGTTCCCTCTCATGACCACGTGGGTTTCCTCCGGCTGTTTCGGATTGCTCCCACATTCCAAAAAAGTATGGATTAGGGTTCATGACTTGTGGGAATGCTGTGTCGGTGTGGTGACACTGCGGGCTGCCCCCCTCTCCCCGGCATATCCTCGGCCTGCAGTGGTAATTGACACAAATGATGCATTTCACTGTATGATTTGACGTGTTGGATGTCTTTTTGAATGGACCCACGGCGTTTCTTCGTTCCCCGGATGCCTGCGAGATCTTGTTGTACTCTGCATTCATTCTTTGAACTTTGAACACGTGACAAATAAAACAAACTTTTTCCCTTTTAAGACGGTGGGGGGGGGGGGGGGTGGTTTCGCCACAGAGACAAGAGATTTCAATTCCAGGGTTAGGCTGGAGAAGCTGATGGAAGTTCTCAAGGGAACAGAAGAAGGGTGAGAGGTGGACTGGACTGTGAGGGGTTTGGAGTTGGGGGATGGTTCAGGAAGGGTGGCATTCTGGTTCAAAGGTCACAGGCTAAATTAAGGTCAATGTCTGGCTTCAGATTCAGAAATAAAGATTTATTTTTACCGACATGCACGTCATGAAATTTGTTACTTGCAATGGTATAAAAGTACTGTAAATTACTAAAGTAAATATGTGGTGTAAAGAAGATTTAAAAGTTGTGTTCATGGGTTCATGGATTGTTCCACTCCCATATCCCAATCCCACACCAACCTGTCCATTAACGGCCTCCTCCAGTGCAAAACTTTGGTTCAACACAACGGTACAACACCTGAAGTTCAGCTTTGGTTCATCAGAACATTCGGATATGGCCCAAGTGCGGGGAGAGAGAGAGAGAGAGAGAGGGGCTGAAGTGGATTGACAGTTCGCTGACTTTAATGAGAACTAAAACTCTTCAAACTGGAAGTTAAACACCAACACTGCAGCTGGAAACAGTAACTAAATACTACACGAACAGCGCCTGTCGGAATGGCGGTCCTCTCCCCTGGACAAGGATGAGGGCGAGCAGGGGGAGTAAATGTTGCTCTACTTGTGGTCAAGTCTCGACGAGACTAGAACGAGAAGAAGGGAGTTAAATGCCGCCATAACGAGACAGCAATTAGCTGGAACATGAATACTAACGAGCACAATTGCGGAGCCTGTTACAGGGGGTGCGTAGAGCCCACAGCAGAGTCTGTGGTTGTGATATGGTTCCTCTCCAACCTGACAGCACGAACATTGATTTTTCTCACTTCTAGTAACCATTCCTCCCGGCCCCCATATTTTCCCTTATCTCACTGGCCCCCTGTTACCTCTTTCTTGTTCCCTGCCCCACCCTCTTCATCTGCCCATCACCCCTCTGGTCGTTCCTCACCTCCTTCCCTTTTACACCACGTTCTACTGTTCTTCACCATTAGGTCCCATCTTCTTCAGCCCTTTTGCACCTGTCCTCCCCTCCGTCTACCTGTCCAAATGCCCCTTAAATGTTGCAGTTGTATCCAACTCGAACGTTCCTCCTGGCAGCTCGTTCCCTGGCACTGCCCTCCATGCAAAGAGGTTTCCTTAAACCACTGAAAAGAAATCTCTCCTTAAATCTCACCTCTCTTGTCTTGCACTTGTGCCCTCTAGATTTGAACTCACCAACTCTGGAGAAAAGTCTGCCCTCATGATTTTATAAACTTCTATGAGGTCACCCCCTCATTCTCCTGCATTCCAGGGAATAAAGATCCTGAGGCAGCAACCTCTCCCTGTGGCTCTAGTCCGGGCAGTATTCTCGTAAATCCTTTCCGCCCCCTCTCCAGCTTGACAAAGCTTTTCCTAAAATTATCATCATTATCATAATGTACCATGGAGCATGACATCATAATTATGCACTGTGGTGTATGACATCATCATTACATGCCATGTCATATGACATGGGCGATCGTGGTCTTTCCAAGACCATGATTGTTCTTGGCAAATTCTACAGAAGTGGTTTGCCATTGCCTTCTTCTGGGCAGTGTCTTTACAAGACGGGTGACCCCAGCCATTATCAATACTCTTCAGAGATTGTCTGCCTGGTGTCAGTGGTCACATAACCAGGACTTGTGATCTGCACCGGCTGTTCATACGACCATCCACCACCTGCTCCCATGGCTTCACGTGACCCTGATCGGGGGCTAAGCGGGTGCTACACCTTGCCCAAGGGTGACCTGCAGGCTACTGGAGGGAAGCAGTGTCTTACACTTCCTTTGGTAGAGACATATCTCCACCCTATCACTCTTTTCCAAAACTGCACACAATTCTCACCAATGACTTACATGTCTCTTTTTGAGATACGGTGCAGAATAGGCCCCCTCCCCCTGGCCCTTTGAGTCGCGCTGCCCAGCAACTCACAGATTTAATCCTAGCCTAATCACGGGACAATTTACAACAACCAATTATCCTACCAACCGGTACGTCTTTAGACTGTGGGAGGAAACCCATGCGGTCACGGGGAGAACGTATAAACTCCTTACAAACAGTGGCAGGAATTGAACCCGGGTCGCCAGTACTGTAGAGTTTTGTGATGCCCATAACTGAAACATGATGTCCTTACTGCTGAAGTGGCTGATGGCTAGCCGCCTACTTTGCCACCCTGTCCTCTTGTCCGGCCGGTTCCCGTGAACCGTACTCTCACGCTCCCAGGTCGCGCCGTTCCACAACACTCGTCAGTGTTGAAGTCCCACCCCGATTTGACCGTCCTCCCACTTATCTCAGTCGAAATCCCCTTGCCACTCCTCAGCCCATCTCCCTAACTGATCAAGATCCCTTCACAATTCATCTTAACCTGATTCACTGTCGACAAGACCCCTAATCGAGTATCATCTGCTAACCTCCTCATCGTGCCCTGTACAGTCATGGCCAAAGTTCAGTGTAAGTTTACTATCAGAGTACATTGATGTCACCACATACAACCCTGAGATTCATTTTCCTGTGGCCATGGGCAATAGATCCTCAGAATAGTACCCATAACAGATTCAATGAAAGACCACACCAACTCGGGCGCTCAACCAGGGTGCAGAAGCCGACAAACCGTGCAGATACAAAAAGAAAGAGCGAATAATAAATAATAAACATCGAGGAGGATGAGATGGGTTGAAAGTGAGTCCATTGCTTGTGGAGACATTTCAAGGATAGGACAAGACCCTGATGGTTGAGGGGTAATAACTTCTCCTGAACCTGATTGTGTGAATCCTAAGGCTCTCGCATCTTCTTCCTGATGGGAGCAGCAAGAAGAGAGCGTGTCCTGGGTGGTGGGGATCCCTGATGGATGCTGCTTTCCTGCGACAGTGTTTCATGTAGACGTGCTCAGTGGTGGGGAGGGCTTTACCCGCGACGGACCGGGCCGTATCCACTACCTAATGGAGGGATTTCCATTCAAGGGCATTGGTGTGATGCAGCCAGTCAATACACTCTCCACTACCTGCCTATAAAAGTTTGTCAAAGTGTTAGATGTCATGCCAAATCTCACATAGGCACTCACAGCTCCCTAGTCTCCTTTCATAAATGAGATATCATAATGATATTAGTGTATTGGATATATTAATTATGAAAACTTGATTATTATATGATACAATCAGACTCGAAATGATTATCACTGACAAATGTCATGAAATTTGCAAGACCCTGCAGCGGATAGTGAGGTCAGCTGAGAAGATCATCGGGGTTTCTCTTCCCGCCATCACGGACATTTACACTACACACTGCATCCGCAAAGGAAACAGCATTATGAAGGACTGCATGCACCCCCTCATACAAACTCTTCTCCCTCCTGCCGTCTGGGAAAAGGCTCCAAAGTATTTGGGCTCTCACGACCAGACTATGTAACAGTTTCTTCTCCCAAGCTATCAGACTCCTCAATACCCGAAGCCTGGACTGACACCTTGCCCTATTGTCCTGTTTATTATTTATTGTAATGCCTGCACTGTTTTGTGCACTTTATGCAGTCCAGTGTAGGTCTGTAGTCTAGTGTAACTTTCTCTGTGTTTTTTTATTACTTAGTTCAGTCTAGTTTTTTGTACTGTGTCATGTAACACCATGGTCCTGAAAAACGTTGTCTCATTTTTACTGTGTACTGTACCAGCAGTTATGGTCGAAAAGTTGACTTGACTTGACTTGACTTGAAATTTGTTGTTTTTGCATATTTGTTATTTGTTATCGATCCACAATCTCTCTGAAGTGGATGGACAGTTCACTGACTTTAATGAGAACTTGTGGAATTTAAAGGAGAAGAGAAACAATAGATAGATAGATAGATAGATACTTTATTCATCCCCATGGGGAAATTCAACTTTTTTTTCCAATGTCCCATACACTTGTTGAAGCAAAACTAATTACATACAATACTTAACTCAGTAAAAAATATGATTTACATCTAAATCACTAACTCAAAAAGCATTAATAATAGCTTTTAAAAAGTTCTTAAGTCCTGGCGGTAGAATTGTAAAGCCTAATGGCATTGGGGAGTATTGACCTCTTCATCCTGTCTGAGGAGCATTGCATCGATAGTAACCTGTCGCTGAAACTGCTTCTCTGTCTCTGGATGGTGCTATGTAGAGGATGTTCAGAGTTTTCCATAATTGACCGTAGCCTACTCAGCGCCCTTCGCTCCGCTACCGATGTTAAACTCTCCAGTACTTTGCCCACGACAGAGCCCGCCTTCCTTACCAGCTTATTAAGACGTGAGGCGTCCCTCTTCTTAATGCTTCCTCCCCAACACGCCACCACAAAGAAGAAGGCGCTCTCCACAACTGACCTATAGAACATCTTCAGCATCTCACTACAGACATTGAATGACGCCAACCTTCTTAGTAAGTACAGTCGACTCAAGGCCAACAGGGCTGATAACTAAAACTCTCAAACTGAAAGTTAATGCCAACACTGCAGCTGGAAGCATATAACTATATACTGAACAAATGCTGCTCCCTTACGGCGTCAGTCGAAACAGTAGTCTTCTTTCCTGGACAAGGGTGAGGGTATGCAGGGAGTACAAATGTTGCTGTGCTTTTGGTCAACTGTCAACAAGACTAGAAACAAAAAGAAGGGCGTTAATTACCACCAAAAGGAAACAGTCATTAGAATGTGTTTACTCATGAGCGCAATTACTGAACCTGCATAGACCCCGCAGCAGTGTTGTGGCAGTTACAATAAGAATATCTAAAAACTAAATAATTAGTGCAAAAACGAGAGCAAAGTAGTGAGGGAGTGTTCATGGGTTTAATGTCCATTCAGAAATCAGATGGCAGAAGGGAAGAAGCTGTTCCTGAATCATTGAGTGTGTGTCTTCAGACTTCTGTACCTCCTTCCTGATGGTAGCAATGAGAAGAGGGCATGTCCTGGGTGCTGGGCGAGTGTTGTGTATTTGATATTTCAGTAATATTTGAGTAATATAGCTTGTTTGTATGGGTGGTGAGGTGGAGATACGTCTCTACCAAAAGAGGTAAAAGGTGCTCCTTCCCTCCGTTAGGCTTGGACAAGGTGTAGCACCTGCTTACCCCCCGATCAGGGTCATGTGAAACCATGGGGGCAGGTGGTGGACGGTCGTATGAGCAGCCGGTGCAGATCACAAGTCCTGGTTATGTGACCACTGACACTAGGCAGACAATCTCTGAAGAGTATTGATAATGACTGGGGGTCACCCGTCTTGTAAAGACACTGCCCAGAAGAAGGCAACGGCAAACCACTTTTGTAGAAAAATTTGCCAAGAACAATCGTTGTCATGGAAAGACCATGATCACCTACATTATATGATATGGCACATAATGATGATGTCATACAGCACGGCACATTGGGATGGCGATGATCATTTTAGGAAAGACATTGTCTATAGAGAGGAATAAGGAGTCAACGTTTAGGACTGCTTTAAGGACTCCAGCTCCAGATTCTTCCTCGAAGTTTACTCCCGAATCTTCCCCGTGAGTGGGTACAGCTGCAAGGCAGCGGAGGTTTGAGATCAGAGTTTTCCTTCTCCTAGATGAGCTGACAAGCCCCATCTGCCTGAAGAGATTGGTGTCAGGGCGCCAGTTACTTGTCCCGTCCGTCGGAAGGCTTCCACCGGGCTTAGTAGGTGGACTTAGGACCTGGACTTGGTCATCTGAGGCTATTTGAGGGACATGCCATTGGGAGTATTTAACAAGCAGCGGGAGCACCCGGCTATAACACCCTTAAGGAATCTAATTCTGTTATTTCCTGTAAAAACTGCACATTTTATGCTTTTCCTGAGAAGGCTGCTTTTGCATACTATGTGCCTGTTGTTGCTGCCCTGTGGCGGTTGTTAATTTGATCTGTGCGTACATGCAGGCATTCAGAGTTGGCTCGATGGTAGGATGCGGAACGTGAGGGTGAGAGGTCGATTATCCGACTGGTGAGTAGGCCTGTGGTGCCTCTATTATTCATTATTTATGAAAATGATTTGCAAAACCTTGGCCCAGTCCATTGTGGGTAAAGCCCTCCCCGCCATTAACCAGAAGACCATAAGGTATAGGAGCAGAATTAGACCGTTCGGCCCATCGAGCCTGCTCTACCATTTCATCATGGCTGATCCATCATCCCTCGCAGCCCCAATCCCCTGCCTTCTCCCCATATCCCTTCATACCCTGACTAATCAAGAATCCATCAACCTTTGCCTTAAATATACGTAAAGACTCGGCCTCCACAGCTGCCAGTGGCAAAGAATTCCACAGATTCACCACTCTCTGGCTAAAGAAATTCTTCCTCATCTCTGTTCTAAAAGAACACCCCTCTGTTCTGAGGCCGTGTCCTCTGGTCCTAGACTCTTCCACCATAGGAAACACCCTCTCCACATCCACTCCATCAAGGCCTTTTACCATCCGGTAGGTTTCAATGTCACCCTTCATTCTTCTGAATTCTAGTGAGTACAGGCCCAGAGCCATCAAACACTCTTCAGGTGACAAGTGGAGCATAACTTTATTTACCCCATCACTGAACTGGACTATGGACTCATTTTCAAGGACTCTTCTTCTCATGTTCTCAATATTCATTGCTTATTTATTTCTTCTTCTTATTTATTTTTTTCTCAGCTTAAGCTGGTAAAACCTGAGGTACAGACATAGCCAAGCACACTCATTCCTCCATCGCTAGGAACTTTCGGACTATTCAGGATTTTTAAGAAAATCATTAATATGTATTAATAGGTACAGATGAAGGCAAGTAGTTTTTTTATTCTAATAATTATGAATATTATCCCTGCTGGTACTTTTCCATTTGTGGGTATTTTTGTAACCTCTTTTAACACGTCCATTGTAACTTCAGGCATTTGCCTGTCTTCAGTTGTGTGAGAGCATCCTTTTTCCTCCCGAACCCAGCTTGCTTCTTGGTTGCGCGTTGACCCTGTTTGACCAGATACTAGACCAGAAGTTCATTATCTCTGCACTTGCCGGTGATTTAGATGCCGGCCCAGGTAGACTGGAAAGGGAGGGCGTCGGGACCGGAGGCGAGGGTTGGCTCGATTTCGCTCGCTCTCCCGCCATGGTCATTCCTCTCTCCGTGGCGCTGAGACGGTGAGACTGCTCCCGCTGCCGCGCTTTGTGTCTGCGAGCTTCGCGGTGACTCCCCCCCCCCCCCCCCCGCCAGTATGATGAAATGAGACCGAGACTTCGGGCCTAGTCCAGGCTGCCCCAGGGAGTCGGAGCTCAGCACTCAACGTGGCTCGCGATGCTGACGCTGGCTTCTACCATTCGCGTGATTAGTTGTTTTTTTTCTCTCTCTTTCTCTGCCCTTCAGGTGTTGGACATTTTTTAAAAACCGGATTCTTTCGTGTTTCTCGCTCTGTGGTTGCCTGTGAGCAGACAAATCTCAAGGATGTATAATTTATTTGATAATAAACGTGCTTTGAATCTTCAAATCTTTGACTAATTTGTGCTAGTGTTGGTGATGTTTTGGTGCCTAAAATTTAGTTTCAATGTCCTGTATAAACCTTTTTCATTGTCCTTGACCTGATAATTCTGTTTTCTTCATCTGACACCTTTCATGTATCTATTTAGCCTGGCTCTGTACGCACCAAGGTTTTGTTTTAGTCTGTCTCTAAATTCTAGAGTGCTTTTGTTGGATAGACCTCATATTTCCCTAGAATTTCCTTAGCTTTTCTCTGAATTTTCTTGCTCAGGTTATCAATATTATACTCCATTAGGCGGGCTATTTCTCCTCTTAAGGTTTCAACTTTCTTTCTTAATCTCTTCTGCCATTTTGGTGTTTTCCATTTCATTGCTCAGCTCTGGGTTTCTAGGAACGAGTGCCTCTCTTCTGGAGCCACTGCGCTGCACTGCTATCAAAGCCACGTAGTATGTTACCGTGTGTAGTTCTTCAAATGTTTCAAGTTTTCCTAAATGCTGTGGCGGTATAATGTTGCTGAGGGTATTAGCAGTTTTTGCGGATTTTGCTGACGTCTTTTGTTTTGGCGTGTAGGGTCTTTTGGTCGGGTCAGTGCCCATGCGGTCTGTCGGTGTGGTGTTAAATGTCCGGATAATCTTGACTGTAATCTCGGCTTCATCATCAGGATTCTTCATCTGTGTTGTTGATGCTACTGTGAGCTTGTGGCACCGTTGCTGAGGCAGTTCTGTTTTCGTCAGTGCCTCAGTGTGTTGTTGCATCTTCATTATTTTATTGCGTAGTGTTGCCGTGATCTTTAAGTTGGTTTCTTTCTAGCCCTTGTGCATCTTCGTGTTTTATTTGGTTTATTCAGGACTAAGTTGTTTTTTTACCGTTCTCTGTTGATCTGTTGTTGCTTGTGTGGTTTCTTTCGAACTTATAGTCTTTTAACTTCTTTGGACTATTTTTACTGTGCCCATGGTCTGTTTTTTTAATCAAATATGGTATAGTTTGCGCTGTTGTAACTATATGTTGTAACTATGTGGTTTAGTGTAGGTCTTGTAGCTTTAGTTTTTGGTTTGTTGGGTGGTAGAATTGGTCTCCTGACTTGGTGTGTCTGGGTAGTCTTGTTTTGTCTGGTGGGTTTGGAGCTCCTTTCCAGGGAACTCGCTAAGATGGTAGCGCGATATTAATACGCAGCAGCCTCTCCGGACTCTGGATTTGGGGATTGCCAAACGTTACGTGGATTTTCTGGTGTAGTCCGTTTTGTTGTGTGCTTTTGTGATATCATTCTGGAGGAACTTTGTCTCATTTTTTAACTGCATTGCAGTTGTGGTTTCTAAATGACAATAAACCGAAATTCAATTCAATTCAATCCATACACGCTTGGAGGGATATCGCGCTACAAACTGTTGGTGAAGTTTGCCCCTGTACGCTTTCATGTCAGTCTCAAGTTCTATTACTCGCATTGTGAGCGAGTTTACTTTTAAGGACCATTTCCTGCGTGCCTTTGTTCTCTTAACTGCTCAGTTGTAAATGGGAAACACCTGAAACAGGTGCAGACTGGGGTGCCAATTGGCTACTTTTTGAATGCGGGCAGTAACAGTTTTGGATTTCCCGGTGCTTGCTCGCCTATTCAGCAGTGCACCACTAGCAGTTCGTTTACTGTCATGCCCAGCACGAGCTCCAGGCATGCCCTGGAGACCCCCAGGATGCAGCCGGGTTACTCTACTCAGTAAACATACAGTGCCTATAAAGCGTATTTACCCCCCCATTGGAAGCTTTCATGTTTTATTGTTTTACAACTTAGAATCACAGTGGATCTAATTTGGCTTTTTTGATACTTACCAACAGAAAAGACCCTTTCATGTCACAGTGAAAACAGATCTCAACAAAGTAATCTAAATTAATTACAAATATAAGACACAAAATAATCGATTACATAAATATTCACCCCCTTCAAGTCAGTATTTAGTAGAGGCACCTTTGACAGCAATTGAGTCTGTGTGGATAGGTCTCTATGAGCTTTGCACATCTGGACACTACAATTTTCCCCCATTCTTATTTACAAAACTGCTCAAGCTCGGTCAGATTGCGTGGGGATCGTGAGTGAACAGCCCTTTACAACCCAGCCACAAATTCTCTGTTGGATTGAGGTCTGACTTGGCCACTCCAGGACATTAACTTTGTTGTTTTTACGCCAGTCCTGTGTAGCTTCGGCTTTAAGTTCGGGATCATTGTCTTGTACTGTGGAAGAGTATAGGTTTTTACATCTACAGTCTGATTTTGGTTTTCGCCACTCAGAACATGGAAGACAGATGCTGACCTGAGACACCACCCAATCTAGGTACAGACACGCCCAGATTTGCTTCTGTTTTGGTCCGCAAGGGTATTTTATTTCCCACCTGCCTTGCATATGGTCTAAGACCAGAGTACAGAGCTTGAGAATAGAAGTACATAGATCTAGAACGAAGATGAGGAGGGATTTCTTTTGCCAGAGGGTGGTGAATCTGTGGAATTAGTTGTCACAGGCGGCTGTGGAGGCCAAGTCATTGGGTATATTTAAGGCAGAGGTTGATAGATTCTTGATTAGTCAGAGCATGAAGGGATACTGGGAGAAGGCAGGAGACTGGTGTTGAGAGGGAAAATTGGATCAGCCATGATGAAATGGCAGAGCAGACTCGATGGGCTAAGTGGCTTAATCGGCTCCTATATCTTACGGTCTTATATCTGCAGAGCAATAAAAACACAAGAAAATCAGGCACCAACTACGGAAATGAATAAACTGTCGCCATTTTGGGCCCAGACTCTCCTCTAGAGCATTGTTACTATTATTTTGTTTTACCTTTGTATTTGCAAGGTTTTTTCCCCATCTGGTGGTGTGTGGTGTTTTATTGACTCTGTTGTATTTCTAGTGTTTATTGAATCTCAGGGTTGTATATGGTGACACAGATGGACTGTGATGATGAATCTGCTTTGAACTTTGCATGACCACAACCCAACTCCCTGGTTGGAAGAGTTTGGACAGGGTGCGCATGCGCAGTTATGTTCCGCCCGGAGTTGCCACGGCGTGTCGGACGTTCCGCCTGTGACGTCACGACGCAGGCCACTCGCGAGTGCCCCTCGTGGTGGAAGGACTAACGTCGCGTCGATCGCCTCAGGGAGGGTGTCTGCGTGTTGCGTCATGACGCCGGACGCCGGCCGGCGGGAGGGGAGGGGAGGGGGGCAGGGAGAGGCAGGACGCGGCTTCCGCCATATTGTATGAGCGGCCCTGAGGCAGGCCGGCACCGAGCCCGGGACAGCAGCGCAGCGGCACTCCGGCCCTCGGCATCATGTCAGAGACCTACGGTGAGTGACGCCGCTGGCTGTCAGCCCGCTCAGGGCCGGGGGCAATAGTCTGGTGCGGGGTGGGTGTGGAAAGATCCCGCCCCCTAGTACCCAGCCAAACCTCCCCTTTCCCCCCATCAAACCCTCCCGTCACTCCTCAACCTCTCAACTAACCTATCAGACCCACCTCCAACACCCACCCCCTCCTCAAACCTCCCGTAGGCCCCAGTCAACTCTCCCCTTTCCCCCATCAAACCTTCCCCCCTCCACATTAAACCCTCACCCCATCAACCCTCCCCTCTCCCCATATCAAACCTCCCCTCCCCTATCAAACCCTCCCCCCATCAAACCCCCCTCCCCATCAAACCCTCCACCCATCAAACCCCCTCCCCATCAAACCTTCCCTCTCCCCATCCAATCCTCCCACCACTCCTCAACCTCTCAACTCCCTAAAAGACCCATCCCTCCTTTCTCAAACCTCTCCTTGTCCCCAGTTAAGGCATCCCTACCCCCATCAAACCCACGCAACCCCTCAACTCCCTATCAGTCCTCCTTCCTCAACACCCCTTCAAACCCACCCCTCCTCCTTCAAACCTCCATCAAATCCACCACCTAGTTCCCACTCAAGCCTCCCCTTTCCATCCATCAAATCCACCCCTCCCTTCTCAAACCTCCCTTAGTCCCCACTCAAATCTTCACTCTCCTCCCAACCTCTCAACACCTTCTGGTCATATTGCCCACCCCCTTCTCCCATCAAACGCACTCTCCCTCCTCAAACCTCCCCTAGACCCCTATCAGACACACCTTTCCACCATCAAACCCACCCTGCTCTTCCTCAAACCTCCCCTAGTTCCCAATCAAACCTTCCCTCCTTCCCCAAACTGCTCCTCAAACCTCCCCAGTCCCCAGTCATACCTCCCCCTTCCCCATCAACCTCACTCCTCCTTCCTCAAATCCACCCCTCATCCCCACTCAAACCTCTTCTCTGCTCAACTCTCCCGATGAAATCCACCCCTCCAAAAACCCTGCTTAAAATCCCCCTCCATCCCTCCCTATCATTTCCTACTCCTCATTTCCCCTTTAATCACCTCCTACCCGCTAAACCACCTTGTACCCTCTATGTTCCCCCACCTCCCAGTGGACATCCTCTGCCCATCAACTTCCTCTCCCCAACAACCCCAGGTCCCCTACTCCTCCCTCCCTTCTGAATCCCTCTCCCCTTCCCCAATCCTCATTCCCCTCTCCTTCATCCTCTACTGCCCGGCCACACCAGTGACTTCTTCCTTCCTTTGCCATCCAAGACCCTAACTGCTCCAGTTCCATTCCCTCCTCTCCCTTTTAGAGTCATAGATGGCTTTATTACTTATTTTTTTTGCTTCTGCATCTTTGCACTATATTATAGAAGTACCTCATCCTTTGAGGTTATACCTCAGCCCTTTATCTGAACGGTGGGATCTGTTTTATCTAGTTATAACTGTCTTCCTGCACCAACATGATAGAACCAGTTCTTGCATGACTGGGGTTCCATCCTTTGCAGAAGATGGCTACTTAGCGAGTAGCCTTGAGGTAGCTTTGGTCATACAAATGAGTGAAAATTCACCTTTTAGAAATCTTGAAACGCTGCAGCATCAAGCCAGCAGTTTGCATCTCTAACCACTTCCCTCACTAGGCTTTCCTGCATTTGGAAGGGAGAAAACATTTGTTTTTGGGCTGCTGAGATCAGCATCGAATTTCGTCGGGTCTGTTGCCGGTGACACGGGCCTTTCCCTTCTGTCTAACCACCACGGTATCTGAGACAAGCTTAGACTCAGGAAGGAGTATTTGGGCCTTGTGACAGAATTGCTGTTCAACTTCAGGACAGTGACCAGAGGCTACATAACGCATAGTAAGTGTGAATGTAGAGCATCGAATAGAGCAAAAGGCCATTCAACCCACAATGTTGTGCTGAACCAGCTAAAAGGAAAATCAAAAACACCCAAACACTAATCCCTCCGACCTACACCATGTCCATATCCCTCCATCTTCCTCACTTCCATGTGTCTATCCAAATATCTCTTTAAATCCTCTGATGTATTTGCCTCTAGCACATTCCAGGCATCCACCACTCTCTGAGTAAAAAAACTTACCCCTCACATCCCCTTTGAACCTACCCCTCTCACCTTCAATGCGTGCCCTTGGGTAATAGACATTTCTACCCTGGGAAACAGATACTGTCTGTCTACTCTTTCTAAGCCTCTAATAATCTTGTAAACTTCTATCAGATCTCCCCTCATCCTCCACCGAAACAACCCAAGTTTGTCCAGCCTCTTGTGGTAGCACATGCCCTCTAGACCAGGCAGCATCCTGGTAAACCTCTTCTGCACCCTCTCCAAAGCCTCAACATCCTTAGCACACGTTGATCAGCGCCCACAAGCTTTGTTTTGAGACCAGCAGCATCTACTTGACTTCATAGAGATGCAGAGATAGTGTAATCGCTCGAGCATGACATTCTCCAAAGGGGTTCTCTATTAGTGGGTCCTCAGGTGACTGTAGATCAGGGGTTCCCATCCTTGGAGTCTTGCCCTGAATTGACGGGTCCTAGGACCCCAAATTGGGAGCCCCTGCTAAGGAGGCTGACCTGGGAACTACATATTCAGGATGTCAGGGTTCTCTTAGTGCTTGTGCGTGACTTTGTTTAAGGTGGGGAGGTGGATGCATGGGCAGCCACTGCATGGTCCTTGCCAGATCGGGATCGGGGTCCAGAGGTATGAAGTGCAAGGCAGCTGACATTGTCATCTGACGCCATCTGTCTGCACCACTGTTGAGGTCTTGATTGGATTGCCCTTTGTCTGGAACGTCCTACTTTAACTTGACCCATTGGGTGACCTTGCAGGAGCTAAGCGATAAGCGGCCAAGCTGCAGGCAGCATCGCTGTTGGGTCTCAAAGTTGTCAGTTCAGCCGGCTCCATCATGGGCACTAGCTTCCCCAGCACTGAGGACGCTTTCAAAAGGCGCTGCGTCAACAGGGCAGCATCCATCACTTAGGACCCTCATCACCCAGGACTGGCCCTCTTTTCATTGCTACCGTCAGGGAGGTGGTACAGGAGCCTGAAGTCACACACTCAGCGACTCAGGAACAACTTCTTCCCCTCTGCCTGAATGGACATCCACTACCTCACTACTTTTTTTTTGCTCTGTTTACACTACATCATTTTATTTTTTATTGTATTTATAGTGTTTCAAAATTATGTATTGCAATTGTTATGAACCCCATAACTGGGTCACTTACCAGCAAAGATAGAGAAGTCCGCTGAAGTCTGATGGTACTATTTTTAAATGTTTTTATTTATAAAGGGGCACAAAAGTAAGGTTAATACAAACATTCAGATAATATACGTCGTCAATACTCAATCTAAAGCACGGGTATAGTAATAATCAACAATACGAAGTAGCTCTATCATTTGTCTAGGGGTAAAACTATTGTCCGATGGAAATATCAAAGTCTCTGAAGTTCATGCAGGCTTTTAGCCTTTCGGAGACCGCTGGGCTCACGTGTTGGAGAGAGAAAAATAAACTTGCCAGCCTGTTGGACTCAAATCGTTGAATCGGGAATGTGAGTTCCCCGTTGTCAGTTCGGAATCCTTTTCGGGGGTTATCAGCCACTCGATTCCCTAGCTAGGGGAACCGAATCACATGTGGCTCCCAAACAGCTTCCCGTCCTTACGGGAGTGATGAGCGATGGTGTCTCTGTCTGGTGCGTCGCTGGAGTACTGCCTCCTGCAGTCTCCTTTTTATCATGACTGGCAGATTTGAAAATGTCAATCAAGGTAGGGTGATACAATCCCCACCCCACATTGCCTGAGGGTGTCCATGTCCCTGATAGCTGGCACATACTATAGAGTTGCAATTCACACAGGTGCCTCTAAGAACAATGGTCAAATCTGTTGCATTGTCTCTCATTTCCTGGGTCCAAGACCCGAATTAATAGCGATCTTGCGATTCTCCGGAAGGAGGGGGCTGGTCCCGCACCCTTCGGCCCCTCAGAGCTGTGGTACATTCATAACACAATGTACTGTTGCCGCAAAGCAACAAAGTTCACAGCCTCTGCCGGTAATATTAAACCTGACTCTGAGATGGGCACACGGTGAAGGAAAAGCGGGGGGCTATCTGGAAGCGAAAGATGAAATTTGTAATGGAGTAGGTCGGCACAACATTGTGGGCTGAAGGGTGTGTACTGTGCTGTGATGTTCTATGTTCTAGATTAGCAGTCATTGTTACTTAGCTTGATACTGTTTTTGCCCAGCAATTGTGGATGCGGAGCAAGATTTAATTTTTCTTTTAGTTTATTGATGTAAAGGCTTTTCTGGCCTCCTACCAAACGGAAGGTCTTTGGACCGTGGACCTGCAGGAAACCCACACGGTCGCATGGAGAACGTGCAGACTTCATGCAGGCTGTGGTGGGAACTGAACCAGGGTGGCTGGTACTGTAAAACTTTGTGCCAACCACTACGCTACCATGCCATCCCACTCTCCCATTTCACATTGATGCAGAGGAGTGAGTAAAATGTTTGCTGTCAAACCGTGGCTCCAAGTTGTGACCATGATATTACATTTGTGATTGCCTCAGCACAAACCAAGAGAAGAAGCTACCAAGCAAAACCTGTTATAATTGCCTCAGAGACGGGAAGCACTTACTTCCTGATGTGCAGTGACTATTCAGTGATTTAAGATATAGCAGTCTGATTTACTGCTAAGAGTTGTCATCATCTTCCCTGTTAATTGTAAGGTCTTGTACAATAATACGGATAGTGAGGTGGAGATACGTCTCTACCAGAAGAGGTGTAAGATGCTCCTTCCCTCTGGTAACCTGCAGGTCACTCTTGGGCAAGGTGTAGCACCTGCTTAGCACCCCACCCCCCCAGATCCGGGTCATGTGAAGCCATGGGAGCAGGTGGTGGATGGTCGTATGAGCAGCTGGTGCAGATCACAAGTCCTGGTTATGCGACCACTGACGCCAGGCAGACAATCTCTGAAGAGTATTGTTAACGGCTTGGTGGGGGGCAGGGGGGGGTCATCCCTCTTGTAAAGACACTGCCCAGAAGAAGGCAATGGCAAACGACTTCTGTAAAAAACAAAGTTGCCAAAGGACCGTCATGGGTCAACGTGACTGCCGATGTCATGCGACACAACACATAATGATGATAAACGGTAATGGCCAAACTGTTGATCAGTTTTTGGTGTTCTGAGATGCCAGTTGGAGAAATGAGGTGCCTATTACAGATCTTACTGTCACCAACCAATCCACATGAGGAGGAGGTTCTCGCGTTGCCTGTGTGGTCTTTGTGAGGGCTCCCCACCCCTTCGAGAGAGGTTGAGGTGGCTTCTTCTGCGGTTAGCATTTAATGAAATGAATGAGAACGTGGTGGGTACGATTAGTTTGCAGATTCCGCATAAATCGTGGTTTTGAAGATTGTTTAAAGGTAGAGTTGGGACACAGATCATCTGAAAAGCTGGGAGGAGCAGTGGCAGGTAGAGTTTAATCTGTCCAAGTGAGAGGTTACGCATTTCAGGAGGTCATATTGTTACGATATCGAGGTTGAGTGCCCCATATCCAAAAACCTCTAAAATCTGAATTGTTTTTTGAGTGCTGACGTGACGTCACAAATGGAAAATTCCACAAGGTGATGCTTTTTTTGCCTACCACAGATAGTTCTGAGAAGTGACCTTACATAAGTAACGAACAGAAATTAAGAAAAAATAGGAAAATGTTGTATATAGATCTCGATCTTGTATTGGAAGAGTGGATTCAGCGCCATTAGAGTAAGCTTATGCCATTTAATGGTATACTGATCATGAAACAAGCAAAGATCAATCACGACAAACTGAAAATTGAAGGCGTTCGTGAATGGTCAGCAGGTAGGCTGCAGAAATTTAAGAAAAGGCATGACATTATGTTTTTAAAGATTTGTGATAAAACATCTGCTGATTCCAGAGAAATTCATTGATGAGTTGGCTGCAATTGTCACTGATGAAAATCTGAACGGATGTGTCAGTACATAGGTGCGATGAGTGACTGTAAGACTGACTGCTTACCAGTAGCACATCAGTTCAGAGCTGGAAATGATGGCGATCCCAAGATATCTCATTATATATTCCGAAATCTGTAACACTTCCAGCCCCAAGCATTTTGGATAAGAGGTACATAGACTAAGTGCAGGGAGCTTAGCTTTAGTGTACAGGAGACCTTGGGTGTAAGTCCCTGGCTGCCTGAAACTGGTGATACAAGCAGATAGGGTTAGTGGGGAAAACAAAGACATTTAAAGGCCTAGACATGAAGTATCAGAGTCGGGACATTATGTTGCATTTATACAAAATATATTTGTTAGTACATTTCTCATTGGTTCGCTACAGAAAAAAAATGGTAGCAACAGACATAAGATATAGGAGCAGAATTAGCCCATTTGGCTGATCAAGTCTGCACTGCCATTCCATCATTGCTGATTTATATTCCCTCTCAACCCCATTCTTCTGTCTTCTCTCTGTGATGCTGTTCTTAACCGCGAATCTTACCAACCTCTGCATTAAATATACCCGGCGGCTTGGCCTCCACAGCCATTTGTGGCAATGAATTTACCACCCTCCGGCAACAGAAATTCCTTCTCCTATCTTTTTATGCAAAGGGACGTGAGAGCCTCGTCCAGGATTCGTTAAAGGTTAGTTTGCAGGTTGAGTTGGTGGTAAGGAAGGCAAATGCGATATTAGCATTTATTTAAAGAGGACTAGAATATAAAAGCAAGGATGTAATGCTGGGGCTTTATAAGGCATTGGTCAGATTGGAGTATTGTGAGCAGTATTTACGAAGGGAAGTGCTGAAATTGGAGAGAGTTTAGGGGAGGTTCACGAGAATGATTCGGGAATGAAAGGTGGGATGGGATGCAGAGGGTGAGAAATTGTCTAGAACAGCACAGAAGCAGGCCCTTTGGCCCATCTAGTCTATGCCAAACTATTATTCTGCCTACACCCATTGACCTGCTCCTGGAACATAGCCCTCCATACCCCTCCCATCCGTGTACTTACCCAGGCTTCTTTTAAATCTTGAAATTGAAACTGGATCCAGCACTTCTGCTGGCAGCTCATTCTCTCTTTCCATTACAGGAACTGGGAACAAAGAGTAAAATGATCATGATATTGATTGAAGAAAAGGGAGGCAGGAACAAGAGAGACAATACTAGCTCCTCTTTACTCTTGGGCAGTACTGTGACCCCACAGTTGTAACTGCTGCTGCACGACTCCTGTGAAGGGGTTTAATCCTGACCTTGTAATGAGCTTGTTTGTTCTCCCTGTGACCTCCCACATCCCAATGGCATGCTGAGGGGTTAACTGGCCACAACTGCCCCCGGGGGGGGGGGGGGGTGTAGATGTGTACCCAGAGAGCTGGGAGTTGATTGGTATGTTGAAAGGAATTGGTTACAGGGAAATGTGGGGGGGGGGGGGTGGGGAGGGACTGTTAGGACAGCTCTGAGAGCCCATTAGAAAGCTGTCTTTTTGCCCATCAAGACTTATCTCCCTAGGAAATGAAAAATTCTAGTCTCATGGATTCCAGTTAACACACACAAAAGGCTTATCATTTGAGGAGCGATTCATGGCTCTTGACCTGTACTGACTAGAATTTAGTAGAATTGGAGGTAGGGGAAGCATCTCAATTAAATCTTATCGAGTGGATGTGGAGAGGATGCTTTTTATGGTGGGGAAGTCTAGGACCAGAGAGCTCGGCCTCAGAATAGAGGGACATCCATTTAGAATGGAGATGAGGAGGAATTTCTTTAGCCAGAGAGTGCTGAAGCTGTGTGAATCGTTACTACAGGCGGCTTTGAAGACCAGGTCATTGGGTGTAATTAAAGCAGAGGCTGATGGGTATGAAAGGTTATTGGGAGAAGGCAAGAGAATGAAGTTCAGAAGGAAGTGGATCCACCATGATGAAATGGTGCAGACCTGATGGGCCACATTCTGCTCCTTTGTCTGTTGTCTAATACTGGAATATAGGCTGGGGGTGTGATGGAAAGAGGTGACCTAGAGGTGCATAGATAGTGCAGAGCTGGGGTTCCAAACCTTGGTTCCATAGACCACGGTTCATGGTAGGGGACCCCGACAGAGATTCAGTCTTTTCCCCAAGGCAGAGAAGTCCAAAACTACAGACCACAAATTCAAGATGGGATGGAAAAAGTTTCAAGATCTGAGGGTCAAGACTTTCAAGAGCTTTGTGTTAATATTTTCATTGTGCTGGCAGCTGAGATAATGGAGGTAGACGTAATGACAACATTTAAAACGGCATTTAATTTGGCTTTTTTGACACTAACCAACAGAAAAAGACTTTTTCATGTCAAAGCAAAAACAGATCTCTACAAATTGATCTAAATTAATTACAAATATAAAACACAAAATGATTACATGAGTATTCACCCCTCCCCTTTAATATGGCACACCAAATCATCACTGATGCAGGCAATTGGTTTTAGAAGTCACATAATTAGTTAAATGGAAATCTGTTTTTGGAGACCTGTGTGCTTTCAAAAAAGGGTCACTCTCCTTCACATTCCCATTTGGATATGTCCATACACAGCCTCCTCTACTACCATGATGAGGACAAACTTCGGTTGGAGGAACAACATCTCATATTCCGTCTGGGTAGTCTCCAGCCCCTTGGTATGAACATCGAATTCTCCAACTTCCGGTAATTCCCTCCCTCTCCCTTCCCCCATCCCACCTTCACTCTGTCTCCTCTTCTAGCTGCCTATCACCTCTCTCATGATTCTGCCTTCTTCTACTACCCATAGTGCTTTCCCCTTAGATTCCTTCTTCACCTCTCCTGCCTATCCCCTCCCTGCTTCCCCTCCCCCACCCCTTGATCTTTCCTCTGATTGGTTTTTCACCCTCCCCCCACCTTCTTTATAGGGCCCCTGCCCCCTCCTTCTTTAGTCCTGACAAAGGGTCTCGACCCGAAACGTTGACTGCTTCGTTCAACGGATGCTGCCCGACCTGCTGAGTTCATCCAGCTTTTTTATACGTCTTGATTTGACCACAGCATCTGCAGTGTACTTTGTGTGTGCTTTCAAGGTGTTTCAATTGATTGTAGTAAAAGTACAAGATCCAACTCCTGGTGAGTCAGTATCCTGGCAAAAACTACACCATGAAGATAAAAGAACACTCCAAACAACTCCACAAAAAGGTTATTGAAAAGCATAAGTCAGGAGATGACTACAAGAAAATTTCCAAGTCACTGACTATCCCTTGGGAGTCCAGTTAAGTCAATCATCAAGAAATAGAAAGAATATGGCACAGCTGTAAATCTGCCTAGAGCAGGCCGTCCTCAAAAACTGAGTGACCGTGCAAGAAGGGGACTAGTGAGGGAGGCCACCAAGAAACCTGTAACAACTCTGGAGGAGTTACAAGCTTCAGTGATGGAGATGGGAGAGACTGCACATACAACTGCAGTTGCCCGGGTCTATCAGCAATTGCAGCATTATGGGAGAGTGGCAAAGAGAAAGCCAAGGTTGAAAAAAACGTGCATGAAATCTTGGCTAGAGTTTGCTAGAAAGTGCGTGGGAGACTGGAGCCATGTGATCTGATGAAAGCAAAATTGAGCTTTTTGGCAGTCAGACTAAATGGTATGTTTGGCGCAAGCTGAACACCTCACATCATCAAAGCACACCGTCCCTACCGCGAAGCATGCTGGTGGCTGTATCATGCAGTGGGGATGCTTCACTGCAGCAGGCCCTGGAAGGATTGTGAAGGTAGAGGGTAAAATGAATGTAGCAAAATACAGGAAAATCCTGGAGGAAAAGCTGATACAGTCTGCAAGAGAACTACGACTTGGGAGAAGATTTGTTTTCCAGCAAGACAATGACCCCAAGCATAAAGCCAAAGCTACACAGGAATGGCTTAAAAACAAGGTTAATGTCTTGGAGTGGCCAAGTCAGAGTTCAGACCTCAATCCAATTGAGAATTTGTGGCTGGGTTGAAAAGAGCTGTTCACTCACGATCCCCATGCTATCTGACAGCTTGAGCAGTTTTGTAAAGAAGAATGGGGGAAAATTGCAGTGTCCAGATATGCAAAGCTGATAGAGACCCATCCACACAGAATCAATTGCTGCCAAAGGTGCACCTACTAAATACTAACTTGAATGCGGTGAATATTTATGCAATCAGTTATTTTGTGTTTCATGTTTGTAATTTAGATCAATTTGTAGAGATCTGTTTTTGCTTTGACATGGAAAGAGTCTTTTTCTATTGGTCAGTGTCAAAAAAGCCAAATTAAATTGACTGTGATTCAGTGTAGTAAAACAGTAAAACATGAAACTGTCCACAGTAATTGCTTGTGGGCTGACACATTCCAGTGTCCGAGACTACTTACCAAGGAGGTCACTGAAGTTTGGTATGGCCACTGCAGAGACTTGATGAGGAAAAGCCACATTTTAGGGCTTCCCATTATTGCACTCTGAGCTAATGGAGGCAATGTAAAAACCTCTCATCTTTATCTATCATGTAATGTATGCAGGAGATAGCAAATAAACCTTGTAAGTGAGTGGAATGGTCTACCACTGTGGCCGTGCTGTTATGCAATCCTCATAGACGGATCAGAAGCGGAGAGAGTGAGCAATTTCAAGTTCTAGGTGTCAATATCTCTGAGGACCTAACCTGCAATTATTGTGGACAGTTCCTCTTAGAACGTAGAGCAATACAACACAAGAACAGTCCCTTTAGCTCTTAATGTTGAGCTGAACCAGCTAAAAAGCATAGCAAAGACACCCAAACTCTAATCCTTCCTACCTACATCATGTCCATATCCCTCCATCTTCCTCACATCCCATGTCCCTATCTAAACGTCTCTTAAAAGCCCCTGTTGTATTTGCCTGTACCACCATACCAGGCATCCACCACTCTCTGAGTAAAAAAACTTAACCCACACATCTGCCTTGAACCTACCTCCTCTCACCTTCAATGCACGCGTTCTGGTATTAGACATTTCAACCCCGGGAAACAGATACTCTCTGTCTAATCTACCTATGCCTTTCATAATCTTATCAACCTCTATCAGATCTCCCTCAGCCTCTGCCACTCCAGAGAAAACAACCCAAGTTTATCTAGCCTCTCATGATATATGTATGTGGTTGATTGGCCAATCTCTGCTGTGCCACAGTCATTGAAGCTCCACAGAGCGTCAGTGGACACTGTGTACAGAGATTCCCTAGCCCAATCATGGGACAATTTACAATGATCACTTAGCCTACCAACCGGTAATGTATCTGAACTATGGGAGGACACCCAAGAGGAAGTGCACACAGTCACAAGGAGAACGTACAAACTCCTTACAGACAGTGGCGGGAATTGAACCCGGGTTGGTAATACTGTAAAGCCTTGTGCTAACCACTACACTACCGTGCTGTCGAACTGGTGGTCAGGAACCAACTCACATCCTCCCCTCCTCTCCCCACCTACGTGCCCACAGGTCAGGAGATTAGGGCTGAGATGCAACCAAACTCAACAAGCAGCCACTTTGTCTACTCCAGTGGGGTCTGCAACCTCTTGGAATCCATATATACATGGAATCAGGATCAGGTTTAATGTCATTGGCATATGTCGTGAAATTTGTTGCCTTTGTGGTAGCAGTAAGATTCAGTGCATGGTGACAGAGAGAAAATGTGAATTACAGTCATTGTGTGTGTATATATGTATATACACACACAATATTTAAAGTTAAATGAGCAGTGCAAAAATGGAAATAAAAATAGTAGTGAGAGTGAAGTAGTGTTCATTGGTTCAATGTCCATTCAGAAATCAGATGGCAGAGGGAAAGAAGCTGTTCCTGAATCGTTGAGTGTGTGTCTTCAGGCTTCTGTACCTCCTCCCTGATGGTAGCAGTGAGAAGGGGGCATGACCTGGGTGATGGGTGTGGCCTTTCTGAGGCGACACTCCTTGACGATGTCCTGGAGGCTAGTGACCATGATGGAGTTGACTAAGTTTGCAACTCTGCAGTTTATTTCGATCCTGTGCAGTAGACACCCCCCTCCATACCAGACGGTAATGCAGCCAGTTAGAATGCTCTCCACGGTACATCTGTTGAAATCTCCGAGTGTTTTAATTGACAAACCAAATCTCCTCAAATTCCTAATGACATACAGCCACTGTCTTGCCTTCTTTATAATTGGGTCAGGTAAGATCTTCAGAGTTATTGACACCCAGGAACTTGAAATTGCTCACTCTTTCCACTTCTGATCCTACTGTCGGTAAGGAATTTGTACTTTCTCCCTGTGCCCGTGTAGCTTTCCTCTCACTTTCCAAAGACACACGAACTAGTAAGAGTTGGTAAGTTGTGGGCATGATGACATTTGTGGGCTGCCCCCAGCACATAGCAACCGGCATATTTCTCTGTATGTTTCGATGTGAATGTGACAGATAAATCATCTACTTCCTTCAGAGTTTGCGTAGATTTGGCACGACACCTAAAACTTTGACAAACTTCTAGACGTATGGTTGAGAGTATACTGACCGGCTGCATCACAGGCTGTTACGGAAACACCTTGATTGAAAAATCCTACAAAACGTCGTGGATATGGCCCAGTCCATCATCGGTAAAACCCTCCCCACTATCGAGCACATATATACGAAATGTAGTTGCAGAAAATCAGCATCCATCATCAAGAATCCCACCACCCAGGTCATGCTCTCTTCTCACTGCTGCCACCAGGAGGACGGTACAGGTGCCTCAGGTTCACACCACCAGGTTCAGGAATAGTTATTACTCCTCAACCATCAGGCTCTTGAACCAAAGGGAATAACTTCCCTCAGCGTTACTCTCCCTATCACTGAATTGTTCCCACAACCTGTGGACTTACTTTCAAGGACTCTTCATCACATGTTCTCCATATTTATAGCTTAACTGTTTATTATTATTATTTCTTCTATATTTTAAGTTTGTTGCAGATTGAGTGCCCATGTTGGTGCAGTCTTTCATTGATTATATTATGGATAATAATAAATCCATAACAGAATGAGCATCATCATTATGTGCCGTGCTGCATGACATCATCATTATGTGCCATGTCATATGACGTGGGCGATCATGGTCCCATGACCATGACTGTTCTTGGCAAGTCTTTCTACAGAAGTGGTTTGCCATTGCCTTCTTCTGGGCAGTGTCTTTACAAGACGATGACTCCAGTCATTATCAGTACATTATCAGAGATTGTCTGCCTGGTGTCAGTGGTCAAATAACCAGGACTTGTGATCTGCACCGGCTGCTTGTATGACCATCCACCACCTGCTCCCATGACTTCACGTGACCCTTAGCAGGGCTAAGCAGGTGCTACACCTTGCCCAAGGGTGACCTGCAGGCCAGCGGAGGGAAAAAACACTTTACACGTCCTTTAGAAGAGACACGTCTCCACCTAGCCTACCATTATTGAGTATGTCCACAAGAAGGTGAATCTCAGGGTTGTATATGGTGACATGTACCTTGATAATAAATTTACTTCGAACATTAATCTTTATACATCAACTTTAAGCAATCATATTTGACAGTGAAGATTGGTCTTGTTACAATATACCGTAGATTCCGGACTACAGAGCGCACCTGATTAAAAGCCGCTGGCTCTAATTTTAGAAATAAAATCAATTTTTTAATTGTAAAGGCCGCACCGGATTTTAGGCCGCACCGGATTTTCGGCCGCAGGTGTCCCACGTTGTAATATGAGATATTTACACAGAAAGATATTACACGTGAGGATTTTTTAACTTTTAATTAAATCCATATGGTAACAAAAACAAATACATATTGCAAATGCTTTTTTTCGAACCGTGCCCGTACGCGGCTACTTTTAAATATACGTTGCGTATACTTCTTTACTGAACAACATTCCAATATCTCCTAACGACTGGTAAAAAAATATATATATTGCAGCCTACCAGGAAAAGTTATTGATCACCTTTAACTTAAAAGCAGCGTTCGCTCAGATCCAAAGCCGCTCGCGTAATGCGCTCCCCCCTCCTTTCCGTTTATCGCAAACGGCATTTAAAAGCAGCGTTCGCTCAGATCCAAAGCCGCTCGCGTAATGCGCTCCCCCCCTCCTTTCCGTTTATCGCAAACGGCATTTAAAAGCAGCGTTCGCTCAGATCCAAAGCCACTCGCGTAATGCGCTCCCCCCCTCCTTTCCGTTTATCGCAAACCGGCATTTTCCCACAAGACACCGCGAAACCGGGTGTGACGTCATAGCATCCCGCGATGTAGTATAGAAAACAAATATACCGTAGTTAAAACTCTTCTAACTTTAACTAGAAAATGAATTACTAAGCGAAAATATTATAAACTAAGTAGGCAGCACAATGCTTCGAGTGTTTTCCATGTTGATGAGGGTGAGTACAAATGACTGATTTACAATAATTTAATTGTGAAAGTGCGCTTGATTTATCGTACAATTTCATTGGACCTCTGTGAACTACTCATCAATTTTATTGGTCTACTGTTATGAGGCAAAATGTTTACGAGGCGGCATGAAAAAAAACCATGCATTAGCCGCTTCGGATTATAGGCCGCAAAGTTCAAAGCTGTTCAAAATGTGGGAAAAAAGTAGCGGCTTAAAATCCGGAATCTACGGTACTTTGTTTTATTCTTGATGGGAAGAATCTGGTTGCAGTTGCTGAGCAAGCTGGAACCTGTTTGTCTCCACATCACCTTTCTGAGTACAAGGACATGGGTATAAATGTGCTAGCATACATGGAATTTGAGAGTTGTCTGAAGGACAGAGTTGAAAGTCAGCCTTCCCTGCCAGCCTTTGATAGCAGTGTCTGTTTTCTTTGAACAACTTTCAGCTTTGAATTTATTTCAACAGATTTTGATAGTTGAGTATTGCTGGCAGTTCTGATAAAAGCTGTTTGGATGTACCACAACCCAGTCAGATGCATTTGAAGCATTAGAATTTAGGCAACATCCCAAGGCATGTTTATTTTATTTATTGAGATACAATGTGAAATAGGCCCTTTGAACTGCCCCGCTGAGCAACCCCCAACAACCCATGATTTAACCCTGACCTAGTCATAGGATGATTTATGTTGACCATTTATTTATTGGCATACAACACAGACTAGGCCCTTCCCGGCCCTTTGAGCTGCACCGCCAGTAATCCCCGATTTAATCCTAGCCTAATCACGGGACAATTTACAATCACCAATTAACCTTCAAGCCGGTACATCTGTGAGAGGGAATTGGAGCACCTAGAGGAGACCCACGCATTCTACAGGGAGGGCATGCCGACTCCTTACAGAGGACAACAGGAACTGAGCTCCATACTCCGATACCCTGAGCTATAATAGTGTCACACTAACCATGATGACCACCAATTATCCAATTCTAATTTTCACAAGCCCCTGCAAAGAGCAGTGTATAAATGGCCAGATGTTTTGTGTTTAATAATAATGTTTGAGGCCTTAGGCTCTGTGTTCACTTTGCTGTGAGAGGAGTGACTGGTTTATTTTCTATTATAAAGAACTGTGCTCGACACATTTCCTCAGCTTTTGTACCAGCTATGTCAGCATGTTCATCTGGAATGGAATTTGAAGGCACAGTGGGGAAGAGTTGTACCATGAGCTTGGCCAGCTTTCTTGGTTCTCTATTATCATCAGAGAATCATCTTCTGGCCAGATGGCACCAGTGACCAGTGGCGACATCTTACAGACTGCTTATATTCCTCTTCTAAATGTACTTCTGACTTGTGATCAATTACAGCCTGTAATTTCCCTTTTAAGAATGTATTCTTGGGCCGACTAAAACAGATGAAGGTGAATTTCTTTATTCTGAAGTGGTGTATCTGTGGAATTCATTGCCACAGAGGGCTGTGGTGACCAAAGCGGAGGTTGATAGTTTCTTAATTAGCACGGATCCCAAAGGTAACAGGAAGAAGGCAGGAGAAGAAGGTTGAGAGGGGTAATAAACCACCTATAATGGAATGCGGAGCAGACTTGATGGGCAGAATGGCTTAATTCTGCTCCTATGTCTTATGATCTTATATCCTGTTAAAACGATGGTGACTATTCACATCTGTACTCTATGACTTTACAGTCGGCCCTCCTTATCCGCAGATTCCGCATGCACGGATTCAACCAACCGCGGATCGGGAAAACCCGGAAGTTCTCTCTCCAGCATTCGTTGCTTGAGCATGTACAGACTATTTTTTCTTATTCCCTAAACAATACAGTATGACAACTATTTACATAGCATTTACTTTGTATTACGTATTATAAGTAATCTAGAAATGACTTAAAAGTACAGGCAGTCCCCGGGTTATGAATGAGTTCCATTCCTGAGTCCATCTTTTAGTCGGATTTGAAGTCGGAACAGGTACATCCAGTATTATTTAGCGTCAGTTAGTCAAACATTTTTCTTAGTATATAGAACATATTTTACCTTTCTATGCATATAAAACACTTAAGAAATATACGTATTTCAATAATTTAACCACTGCGTTGCTTAGTAATAATTGTAGCTTTCATCAGGGCAAGGCCTTTCACATGCTCCATTAAAATTGTTCCAATCGTTGACCGACTGTAGCCTAACGCTTTTCCAATGACCAATGGCGTTTCACCTCTTTTTGATTGCTTTATTACTTCCACCTTATTTTCAATCGCGATCGTGATTATTTTCGTGAACAGAAACACTGCATTTTTAGAGCTGCGCCGCCAGGACCTAATGTCCACCGCACAGAGACATGTTAAATAAAGTCCAGGGTTCCGCTGGGTCCTGAAGACCACCACACTGGTACTTGTTAAATAAGGGATGAGCATCTGTGAATTTTGGTATCCACGGAGGATCCCGGAACCAATCCCCCACGGATAAGGAGGGCCGACTGTATAATCTATATAGTCACTCGGGGATGGGGAGGGAGGGAGGCACGACCATTTTACAGTTTGGCAGCAGAGTGTCCTTTGCTGTAATCCACTAAACAATACGGCTTCCACAGACATTGTCCCTTTAGTACTGGTTGTGGGCATTGAGGCTGGTACGGGGTTGTACTTGCTCGACCGGAGCAGCTGAGAGCGATGGGGGATGGGTGGCAAGTACACACACAGTGAGCCTGCTTTATCCTTGACCTGCAGAGCAGTGTGCAGGTAATCTGTGTGTATTTGGATTACAGGATCATATTGCTCATAATCATAAATATTATAATACCAGAAGACGAACGAGCAGAATTAGGCCTTAAGGCCCATCGAGTCTGCACACCATTTCTTCTGATTGATCTGTCTCGCCCCCATTCCCTTGCCTTCTCCCCGTAACCTTTGATACCCTTACTAATCAAGAACCAGTGTACCTCTGCTCTAAATGCACACGGATCTTGAAATAAGACTATTTTAACCATGATATCTGTATAAGTATTGGTCCCATTCACTTGCTTAAATGCTTCATCCTTTACTCGTTCTAAATATTCTCAGCCACTAGAATCTGACCGTTCATCACTGCATCGTAGGTAGCAGTGCAGCTATTCGACAGTAATTCCTTCCATCCCAGAGAAGCTGCTCGACCTGCTGTGTTCCTTCAGCAGATTGCTTGTTGTGAAGTGAAGTTGCTTATTTTTACTTTAAGACTGGGGTTTCCAACCTGTGGTCCGTGGACCCCTTGGTTAATGGTAAGGCTCCATGGCTTAAAAAAGGTTTGGAACCCTTGCTTAAATACAGTGTATTCTAGTTAATTGCGACACTTAGGGACCAAACAGTTTTGGCCCACTAATGTCGCTGCCCAAATTAGCCAAAGTTCCATGGAAATAGTTAAAAGGGGATAAAAAGACAAGCTACCGTTTAACTGAGTAACAGATTATCTATTTAAATGAAATATAGAACAAATTAGAACATTACCAATGCTACTCATTGTCATTATTATGTGCTATAAGAGCAGAATTAGGCCATTCAGCCCATCGAGTCTGCTCCTCCATTCCATCATAGCTGATCCCGGATCCCACTCAACCCCATACACCTGCCTTCTCGCCATATCCTTTGCCCTCACCGATCATGAAACTATCAACTTCTGCCCATGGACGACCTCCAACACAGTCTGTGACAGAGCATGCCACAGATTCACTATTCTTTGGCTAAAAAAATTCCTCCTTCCTCTGATCTAAAAGATTGCCCCTCAATTTTGAGGCTGTGCCCTCTAATTCTGGATACCTCACCATAGGAAACATCCTCTCCACATCCATACTATTTAGACCTTTCAACATTTGGTAGGTTTCAATGAGATCCCCCTGCATTCTTCCAAATTCCAGTGAGTACAGGCCCAAAGCTGCCAAATGCTTAACGTATATTAACCCCTTCATTCGCAGAATCATCCTCGTGAACCTCCTATGGACTCTTTCCAATGACAACACATCCTTTCTGAGATATGGGTCAAAACTGTTGACAATTCTCCAAATGCAGCCGGATTAGTGTATTATAAAGGCTCAGCATTATCTCCTTGCTTTTCTATTGTATTCCCCTTGAAATAAATGCCTTCTCTACCACAGACTCAACCTGTAAATTAACCTTCTGGGAGTCTTGCAAGAGGACTCTCTGTACCTCTGATGTTTGAACCTTCTCCCCATTTAGATAATAGTCCACACTGTTGTTCCTTTTATCAAAATGCATTCCATCTGCCACTTTTTTGCCCATACTTCCAATTTGTTTAAGTCCTGCTGCAATTACATTGCTTCCTCAGCACTACCTACCCCTCCACTTATCTTCATATCATCTACAAACTTTGCCACAAACCCATCAATTCCATTATCCAAATCAGTGACAAAAGTGAAAAGCAGCGGTCCCAATACTGACCCCCGAGGAACACCACTAGGCAGACATCCAGAAAAGGCCCCTTTATTCCCACTCGCTGCCTCCTGCCTGTCAGCCATTGCTCTATCTATGCCAGTATATTTCCTGTACCGCTATAGGATTTTATCTTGTTAAGCATCCTCATGTGTGGCACCTTATTGAATGCCTTCTGAAAATCCAAGTAAATGACATCCACTGCCTCTCCTTTGTCCACCCTGCTTGTTACTTCCTTGACTAACTTTAACAGATTTGTCAGGCAAGATTTCCCTTCTCAGAAACCATGCTGACTTATCATTTGTCTCCCAAGTGCCCCAAAACCACATCCTTTAAATAGACTCCAACATTTTCCCAACCACTAAGGTTAGGTTAACTAGCCAATAATTTCTTTTGCCATGACTCCTGATGAAGGGTTTCAGCCCGAAATGTCGTCTTTACCTCCTCCCATAGACGCTGTCTGGCCTGCTGAGTTCTGCCAGCATTTTGTGTTTTTATTTATTTCCAGCATCTGCAGATTCACTCGTGTTGCCTTTGAATTTCTTTTGCCTGCCTGGCATCAGTGGTCGCATAACCAGGACTTGTGATCTGCACCAACTGCTCATAAGACTGTCCACCATCTGCTCCCATGACCCTTCACATGACCCTGATCGGGGGGGGGGGGGGGTGCTAAGCTGGTGTTAACTTTGCCCAAGTGTGACCTTCAGGCTAGCAGAGGGAAGGAGCACCTTACCCCTCCTTTGGTAGAGACGTATCTCCACCCTGCCACCCAAACAATGCTACTACAATACAACTAAAACTTATGTTCCTAGTAGTTACCAACAGAGGATTGATTTACTTATTTACTTACTTTTATATCTTACCTTCTATATCATGTATTGCATTGAACTGCTGCTGCTAAGTTAACAAGTTTCACGACACGTGCTGGTGATGATAAACCTGATTTATCAAATGCTTTTGACAATTGCGTCATCCAATCTTCATTTTCATTGTAACATTCAAGATGGTTGTTGATGCCTTTAAATTCTTTGTAGTGCCTAACTTGTTGAAGTAGTGAAATTGTTTCATTTCAACTCCTGACCAAATCTGGCATCTCCAAGCCACAATGCTTGAATCCGCAGTGGGCAAAACAGTTCAGAAGTTGTCTTACTGCTTATTTATCACCAGCTATCAGTGACCAAAATCACTGCTCTTTGAACACAAACACTCGCAATTGATGCCATTTAGAAACCGTTCATGTTGTAGTGTCACAAGTACACGTGACTGCTGCTCATTAGAAACTGTTCAGCAACAGTCTCCTTAACAATCCCAGTGTCCCAATAATGGAGGGAACCCCAGCTATTTTCTCAATTAGTTTTTGACCTTCAAGAGTCGTCCCAAGTAAGCAGCTGCCCCAATCATCTAGAATCCACTGCACTTGTAAAAAGGTGTTGTGGAAGGTGGGGTCTATTACATTCTGTTAGAGATCAGGCTTGGTATTAGTGAGATGAGGACAGGTTTCTCGAAACCTACCGGATACTGAAAGGCCTGGATGGAGTGGATGTGGAGAGGATGTTTCCCTTAGCGGGAGAGTCTGGGATCCGAAGGCAAAACCTCAGAATGAAGGGATGAGAGATGAATATAGAACTGAGGTAGGAGGAATTTCTTCAGCCAGAGGGTGGTGAATCTGTGAAATCATTGCCAGAAGGTTGCGGATGCCAAGTCATTAGGTGTATTTAAGTCCAAGATTAATAGGTAAGGGGATTAACAGTAAATTGGCAAATTGATTTTATTAATTTTGTATGTATAAAGCAGTGAAAACCTATAGGAACCCACACACAATGCTGGAGGAACTCCGCAGGTCAGGCAGCATCCATACAGAGGAATAAACAGTCAGCATTTCAAGCGGAGACCCTTCTTCAGGACTGAGAAGGAAGGGTGCAGATTCCAGAATAAAATGTTGGGGGGAGGAGAAGGTGATGGGTGAAGCCAGGTGGGTGGGAAAGGAAAAGAGCTGGAGAAGAAGGAATCTGATAGGAAAGGAGATTGGGCCATAGAAGAAAGGGAGGGGGGGGACTCAGGGGAAGTAATAGTCAGGTGAGAAGAAGTGAATGGTCAGAGTGAGGAATTGGTGGGGGGGCTGAATTTGTTTATCAGAAAGAGAAATGATATCAATGCCATCAGAATATAAGGACAGAATAAAGACAGAATATAAGGTGTTTCTCCTCCACCCTGAGGATGGCCTCATCTTGGCTCAAGCAGAGATCATGGACCGATATGTTGGAACAGGAGCCACCATCCATACTGATCTTTTCATCACATCAGTGCGTTGCAGTAGTACCCAGGAAAATAAAGATAGAGTGCCGAATAGCGAGAATGACATTGGGGAAGGTAGATCAGATGTGGGCTGAATGGCCTAATTCTGTTCTTGCAGTGTTTCCTGGCTCCTTTCCTGAGTGAGTGATCTTCTGCTTGGATTGGTGCTGAATGGATCCTCACCCGTGTGCTTTGTCTATGTGCTGGGATTTCAAAGTACATTTATTATCGAAGTATGTATACATTATACAACCTTGAGTTGGCGCGTGGCCTAGTGGGCAAGGGATCAGACTAGTAACCTGAAGGTCACTGGTTCGAGCCTCAGCTGAGGCAGCGTGTTTGTGTCCTTGAGCAAGGCACTTAACAACACATTGCTCTGCGACGTCACCGGCGCCAAGCTGCTTGGGTCCTAGTGCCCTTCCCTTGGACAACACCGGTGTCGTGGAGAGGGGAAGGCCTGCAGCTTGGGCAACTGCCGGTCTCCCATACAACCCTGCCCAGGCCTGCACCCTGGAAACTCCAGGCGCAGATCCATGGTCTCTCGAGACCGACGGATGCCACCACCACCACAACCTTGAGATTCGTCTTCAAGCAGGCAGCCACAAAACAAAGAAATCCAAAAGAACCCGTTAAAAATACAAGTCCGTCAAACACCCAATATGCAGAGGGAAAAAAAAACCAAATCGTGTAAACAATAAACGTAAGCAAATAGTGTTCTGAGCGGAAGTCCGCAAAGAATCCATCCCCAGACCCCTAATTCAGTGAAGAGTGGAGCAGGGTGCTGAACCGGGCTGTCCCTTACCTTGAACCCCGACACCCTGACCTTTTCAATCTGGCCCGCTGTCTAAATGAATGTCCAAACTTCGGGTTCAGCCGCTTCAATCTGCTCTAGGGCCTGGACCCCACCCCCTCAATTCTGCCTGTGCCCAACTTTCCGATCCGACCCCCGTGCTTAAATCGTCGTCCAGACTTCAGGTTCAGTCACTTTGATACGTTCTTGGGGCTTGGATCCCACCACCTCGATTCGGCCTGTACCTGACCTTTGGATGTTAGGCATTTTAGCAAGAGGATTTTTTTTATTGTATCTAAAGGTACAGTGTGATAACAGGCTCATACAGCCTACATTATACCCATGTGACCGATTAACACCTTCCATCTTCAGATCGTGGGAGGAAACCAGAGCACCCAGAGAAAAGGAGAAAGTCCGAACTCCGTACAGGCAGCGGCGGGAATTGAACCCGGAAAACTGGCACTGATACAGCGGTTCATTGACCAATGCACTACTGTGTTGCCCTACCGGGAGAATTTCCCCATGGGGATGAATAAAGTATCTATCTATCTATCTATCTAAAAGTTGAAGTGTTTGTGTTGCAACTTTATAAAACACCGGTTAGGTATTTGCGGTATTGCATACAGTTCTGATCGCCCCACTATAGGAAGGATGTTGAGGCTTTGGAGAGAGTACAGAAGAGGTTTACCACTGTCTGGTTTGGAGGGCATGTGCTGTCACGAGAGGCTGGATAAACTTGGGTTCTTTTCTCTGGAGCAGTGGAGAAAGAGAGGAAATCTGATAGAGGTTTATAAGATTATGAGAGGCATAGAGTAGACAGGGAGAAACTGTTTCCCAGGGATGAAATGTGTAATACCAGAGGGCATGCACTGAAGGTGAGGGGTTCAAGGGGGGGTGTGTAATTTTTATTTTTATTACTCAGTCCTGGGTGAATGCCTGGAATGTGCTACCTGGTATGGTGGTAGAGGCAAATATATTAGAGGCTTTTAAGAGAAGTTTGGATCAGCACATGGGTGTAATGGAGGGATATGGACATGGTGTCGGTAGGAGGGATTAGTGTTTGGGTGTTTTTTTAATTGGCTTTCTATTTAGTTCAGCACAACATTATGGGCTGAATGGCCAGTTCCTGTGCTGTACAGTTCTATTTTCTAACATCTGTGATCTTGTACTCAATGGCCTTGTACTGTACATTCTCTCCAGAATCACTCAATAATGACCGGAATCAGATCTGCTGGTCCCGACTGCACAGACAAATAACAAAGACTGTCTCACCCGACTCATTAATGGTTTAACTATTCCGAGGTCCAATATAGGGTTATGTGTACCTGCAATTTTATTTTTGCCTTTGTTGGGACAGAGAGTCCCATTGAGTTTGTTGAATGGCTTCTGGTGGGAGGGCACAATTCCAGGCTACAAGAAATGTTGATCTGTTCTTTCTCTAGGCTACAAGAAATGGAAACTCTCCAATTCACTGTTGGTCGGTTTGGATGTCTCCTTATCTTGTGGAACCATTGGCAGGGTTTCTTTTAATCTCCATTGTTTGAAGTGACCAAGCACAGTAAACCTGGAAAAACGGGCGAGTCAGTGGCAGTTTCATAGATCTGATGCAATAAGTTCACTGGGTCTTGCTCTTGTGCCAAAGTGAGGCCATCCTCAGGGTGGAGGAGCCACACCTCATATTCCGTCTGGGTAGACTCCAACCTGATGGCTAAATATAGATTTCTCCTTCTGGTAAATAAGCTCTCCCCACCACCACCCCCACTTTATTCTCCACACTGACCTTGTACTTTTTCCTCACCTGCCTATTACTTCCCCCTGGGTCCCCTCCTCCTTCCCTTTCTCCTATAGTCCACTCTCCTCTCCTTTTAGATGCCTTTACCTTTCCCACCCACCTTTTTATTCTGCAAACAAGAGGAAATCTGCAGATGCTGGAGATTCTAACAACACACACAAAATGCTGGTGGAACACAGCAGGCCAGGCAGCATCTATAGGGAGAAACACTGTCGACATTTCAGGCCCGAAACGTCGACAGTGCTTCTCTGTATAGTGTTCCACCAGCATTTTGTGTGTGTTGTTTCACCTTTTTATTCTGGCATCTTCCCCCTTCCTTCGCAGTCCTGAAGAAGGGTCTCGACCTGAAACGATGACTGTTTATTTCCATAGATGCTACCTGACCTGCTGAGTTTCTCCAGCATTCTGCGTTGGTTATTTGTTACTAGTTATTGTTAGTTCGTTCTGCTTTGCACATTTGTTGCTTGTCCATCTTTGTGTGTAGTTCTTCATTGATTCCATTGTATTCCTTTGTTTTACTGTGAAGGAAAATGAATCACAAGGAGGTGTAGAGTGAAATATACGCACTTTGATAATAAATTAACTTTGAACTTTAAGTGTGGAGAATAGTGTTAACATTGGTCAGTTCATTGCATGTTTGCAATTGGACATCAAAGTTCAAAGTAAATTTTATTATCAGAGAACATATATGTCACCATATACAACCCTGAGATTCATTTTCCTGCAGGCATACTCAGCAAATCTATAGAACAGTAACTGTAAACAGGATCAATGAACAACAAACTGTGCAAATACAAATATAAATAAATAGCTATTAATAACAAAAACATGAGATAAAGAGTCCTCAGTTATGCAGGAATGGAGGGTTATGGGCTGAATGCGGGTCAGTGGGATTAGGTGAGAGTAAGCGTTCAGCACGGACTAGAAGGGCCAAGATGGCCTGCTTCCGTGCTGTTATGGTTGTATGGTTAAAGTGTATGTGGTGTTCTGGGAAGGGTAGCACTTCTGGTGGTGGGCTTGTTACACTCCGCCCAGGGACACTTTGTCCACCTTTGGTCCCCACTTGCCACCCAGCTGTCACATGTGGCTCCAGGTAACTGCATGTGACGGTGGCCACAGCCCGGTACACAGCTTCGACAGGCGGGTTAAACCAGGTGAGGGTAGCCGGGAACCTCTAACCCCAATGATACAGGGATATGCCAGCACGCGAAGCCAGCTCCGGCAGACTGGGTGGATGAGATCAACCAGAAGATCCGACAGTCAAGAAGGTGATGCTGCAGTGTTCCATGGAGAGCGAAGGGCGTGACAAGGCACAGAAGGCATCTTGGCTATCCACTGCAGCCAGGAAGTCTCCTGACATGACAATTTTTCATACCAGGACCAGGATTTTTGAAGTCGAGAGAGTGGAACAGCTTTCTCACTATAAAGCTCCTCCCGCACAGGTTTTTCCTCCGTGCAGTTCTACGATCCCTCCTGTACTTTGTGAAGTGGCGGATATGGGAGCTGCACAGACAAACGTAATCGTCGGAAACAACGGACAACCAACACAAAGTGAGATCATTCGTTGTGGGAACATCTCAATGAAAGGCCAAGTGAGTGTAGTTATCCCCTTTTGTTTAAGAGCCTGATGATTGAGGGGTAATAACTGTCCTTGAACCTAGAGGTGTGTGTCCTGAGGCACTTGTATCTTCTACCTGATGGCAGCAGTGGGAAGAGGGCACAGCCTGGGTGGTGAGGATCTTTGATGATGTATGCTGCTTTCCTACAACAGCATTTCATGTAGATAAGCTCGGTGGTTGGGAGGGGATCCATTCAGCAGTGAGGACTGCTGTGGATCAAGGAGGCAGCTCACCACCACCAGCTCAAGGGCAACTAGGGATGGGTGACTAAATGCAGATTCAGCCTGTGGAGCCACATCCGTTGAATACTTCATCATGGGCACTAGCCTCTGTAGTATCCAGGACGTCTTTTTGGGGGGGGGGGGGGGGCGATGCCTCAAAAAGGCAACATCCGTCATTAATGACCCCCATCACCCAGGTCATGTCTGTTTTCATTGCTACCATCAGGGAGGAGGAGGTACAGGAGCCTGAAAGCACACACTCAGCGATTCAAGAACAGCTTCTTCCCCTCTGCCATCTGATTTCTGAATGGACATTGAACCCATCCATGAACATTACCTCACTACTTTTCCCTCATATTGCACTATTTATTTAATTTAACTCTTTATACATATAGTTGCTGTAAATCAGTTGTTTTCTGTATTATTGTGTGTTGCATTGTACTGTACAAATTTCACAACGTTTGCGAGTAATACTAAACTTGATTCTGGTTCTGAATGTAAAAACTCGAACTTTGTACTGGTGGGTGTATTTGCGATTTTATTTCACACGTTCAAGATGCTGGCAGGAATGTATTTGTTGCTTAATCCTAGATACTTGCATAACTGGTTGCCAGGCCACTTGAAATTAAACATCAGTGTAGTATAAGCAACACACACAAAATGCGGGACGATCTCAGCGGGTCAGACAGTATCTATACAAATGAATAAACAGTTGCGGTTTCGGGCTGAGGCCCTTCATCAGGACTGGAAAGGAAAGGGGAAAGAAAGAAGGTGGGGGAGGAGGGGGTTATATTAGCTGTAAAGACTTTACATTTATCACAAAAAAAGGTCATTTGTCCCAATAGTTCCTGCAGGTGCCTGTGCTTCCTCCTGGCAGATTTACTTCCCCAAAGATCAGTGGCAAATATATTTGAGTTTTTTTAATTATGACTCAGAAGTTATTTCATAGTCCTGGTATTTTCATCACGTGCCACGTTCAGAATGTTTAATACTACCGGCATGTATCATGAAATCTGTCTTTGCAGCAACAGTACAATGCAATATATGTTGATAGAAAAAATGAGTTACAGTAAATATATACATATTAAATAGTTGAATTAAATAAGTAGTTCAAAAATAAATATTTAAAACAAAGTAATGAGGTAGTGTTTATTGGTTCAATGTCCATCCAGAAATTGGATGGCAGAGGGGAAGAAACTGTTCCTGAATCGTTGAGAGTGTACCTTCAGGCTCCTGTACCTCCTCCCTGATGGTAGCATGTCCTGAGTGATGGGGGCCCTTAATCATAGATGTCACCTTTTTGAGGCATCGTTCCTTGAAGATATCCTGGATACTACGGAGGGTGGTGTGTCTGATGAAGCTTATTTTGATCCTGTACAGTAATGCCCACCCCATACCAGGCGGTGATGGAGCCAGTTAAAATGCTTTCCACGGTACATATAGCCTCTGTCATGCCGTCTTTCTAGTTGTGTCAATATGTTGGGCCCCCATCTTGCTTCAGTTTCTTGGAATCAGCTGATTTCCACTCAGCTGAGCCAGGGTTGAGTTGGGACTGGTTCCTGATCTGTTCTTTGTTGCCTGACCTAGAAAATTCTGCAGATTGATGGCTGGCAGCTCACTATTGCTGCCACCCACAACTGTCAACAATCCCCAGAGCTCACCAGCCACCTACTGACTCCTTTGCTGGTCTGCTGCTACTGTGCAGGATGAGGGAGCATGGAGCTGACCAGGGTTCACAGGTAATACTTGCATTACTAAGTACAAGGGTGCAGGCAGCATGGAGATTTGGGTTTGATACAATTCATTATTAAATCAACCAAGCCAACAATACACTATACACTAAGAACAGTGTAGAGGACTGGTGAGACTCTACAGATGTACCGTGAGCATTCTAACTGTTTGCATCGCTGCCTGGTATGGGGGATGGGGGCACTGCACAGCTTTGAAGTAAGCAGCAGAGAGTTGTAAACTCAGTCAATTCCATCGTGGGCACTAGTCCTGGATACTACAGAGGCATCACACAGAGAGGGATTTGTGCTTAGACTGCACTGCCAGCAACAGTGGTAGAGGCGGATAAAATATGGACTTTTAAGAGACTCTAAGTAGGTACAAACAAGCTGGATGAACTCAGCAGGTCGGGCAGCATGTTGAAAGGAGCAGTCAACGTTTCGGGCCGAGACCCTTCGTGAGGACTGCTCCTTTCAACGGATGCTGCCCGACCTGCTGAGTTCCTCCAGCTTGTTTGTACGTGTTGATTTGACCACAGCATCTGCAGTGTACTTTGTGTTTACTAAGTAGGTACGTGGAGCTCAGAAAAATAAAGGGCTATGCGGCAGGGAAATTCTAGGCAGTTTCTAGAGTAGGTTACCTGGTCAGCCCAACGTTGTGGGTTGAAGGGTCTGTAACATACTGTAGATTGTTATGTTTCTGTCTTCAAAAGGTGATGCCTCGAAATGGCAGCATCCATCATTAAGGACTCCCATCATCCAGGACATGCCTTCTTCTCATTGCTACTATTAAGGAGGAGGTAGAGCAGCCTGAAGACATATACTCAAAGTTTTAGGAATACCTTCATCTCCGTCGCTGTCAGGTTTCTGAAAGCACGATGAACCAACCCGTGAACACTACTTTTTGCTCTCTTGCACTAATTATTTAATTCTGTAGATACATATTTCTCACTGTAATTTATTGTATTTTTATCTTTGGCACTGTGCTGCTGCTGCAGAACAACACATTTCACAACATTTGTCAGTGATATTAATTCTGATCCTGAAGGAAAAACAATGTAAGAGCATTCTCCGCTGTGATCACGGATTGTGTCCCCCCATGCTCAGGCTGGATGTGGCCTCAGTAAGGTACCAGAGCTCTTCTCTGCGGAGAAGGTTAAGCAATTTGACTACTGTAGACGTGATCATTTCTGGACACTGACATCAGGTTTATGGTAGTCCAGTGGTGGTTTTATTTGTGACCAGAAATGAGTTAGTTAACCACTCCCTTCCCCTCAGGCTTGTTCTGTGCATTTTCCCTCTAGCTCCTACCTTATCCACCAATGGGAACCATGCCTTCAGACTGTAAACTTTGGAGTTCCCCTCCTCCCTCCCCAACTCCTCCTGAGTTACCTTCGCCTATCCTGTTCTTTCTCCCTAAAGCACCTTAATGTTTTCCGAAACATGACAGACTGAGTATGATTTTTGTGTTTTGTTTGATATGTGAGAGACTCGATATAATTTCAAATTACACTATAAGATATAGAGGCTAGAGTTATGCCATTTGGCTCATCAGGTCTCCTCCACCATTTCATCATGGCTGATCCATTTTCCCTCTCAGCCCCGATCTTGTCTTCTCTCCGTATATCATCATGCCCTCGCTAATCAAGAACCTATCAATCTCTCCCTTAAAAATACCCAATGACTTGGCTTCCACTGTCGCCTGTGGAAACGAATTCCACAGTTTTACCACTAACTGGCTGAAGAAATTCCTCGATCTCCATTCTACATGGACATCCCTTTATTCTGAAGCTGTATCCTCTGGACTTACCCCACTAGAGGAATCCTCTTCTCCACATCCACTCTATTGAGTCCTTTCAAAATTGGATGGGTTTAAATGAGATTCGCCCTCATTCCTCAAAATTCCAGTGAGTACAGGCCCTCATATGATAAACCTTTCAATCCTGGAATCATTTTTGTGAACCCTTTCCAATGTCACCACATTCTATCTTAGAAAAGGGGCCTAAAACTGCTCACAATTCTTGAGGATTTGCCTGATTATGGATCAGGAAGATGATAGAATTGATCTCAAGGCCATGAGAGTGATGATATTCTTTGAACATCACAGCACAGAGACAGGCCCTTCAGCCCATCAAGCCCATGCCAATCTGGGCTTCTGCCTTGTCACATCCACCTACACCCAGACCATAACTCCTCTGATCCATGTACTTGTCCATTTCACTGAAAAACCCTTTGAAGTCTCCGAAGATGATGCACAGTGCTACACAAATGCAGTATTAATGAAGGCCAGGACATCAGAGGGTGAACTCAGAAGCTTCAGATATGTTTAGGACAGAATACTGGAATTCTAATGCATCTTATTAGTCAATACTTTTGTTTACGGTTCGAATGTTATCTGGTGTCCGTGTCGTATGGGATGGGCAATCGTGGTCTTTCCATGCCATGACCATGATTGTTCTTGGCAAATTTTTCTACAGGAGTAGTCTGCTGTTGCCGCCTTCTGGGCAGTGTCTTTACAAGACGGGTGACCCCCAGCCATTATCAATGCTCTTTTGAGATTGTCTGCCTGGTGTCAGTGGTCGCATAACCAGGATTTATGATCTGCACCGGCTGCTCATACGACCATCCACCACCTGCTCCCATGGCATCATATGACCCTGATTGAAGGGGGCAGGTGGGGGTGGGGAATGCTAAACAGGTGCTACACCTTGCCCAAGGGTGACCTGTAGGCTAGCAGAGGGAAGGAGCACCTTACACTTTTGGTAGAGATGTATCTCCACCCTGCCAACCTTTGTTCAGAGTGACAGGCAGAAAAGTTGAGTTGGAAGAGGAATCTGAAAGCAGAGCAGTGTAAGGCGACAATCAACAATGGTTATATCAATCATTGGGTCAAAGTGAGTGCGAATCTGAATCAGGGTGTTGATCGGGGGTGGGGGAATAGAAGTCCAAAATACACATGGGTTAGGGCATTATTTCTTGGAACATAGAAATTTGAGGGGATATTTGATAGAGGTGTACAAAATTATGAGGGGTATAGACAGGGTAAATGCAAGCAGACTTTTTCCACTGAGGTTGGGTGGGACTACAACCAGAGGTCATGGGTTAAGGACGAAAGATGAAAAGTGTGAGGGGAAGGTTGTGAAAGTGTGGAACGAGCTGCCAGCTCAATGGTGCATGCAAGCTTAATTTCAACCTTTAAGAAAAGTTTGGATAGGTATGTGGATTGTAGGGATATGGAGGGCTATGGTCCTGGTACCAGTCGTTGGGAGTAGGCAGTTTAAATGGCTCAGCCTGGACTAGATGGGCCAAAGGGCCTGTTTCTATGCTTTACGTTTCTTTGACATGCAAAAAGGCAGACCTAATTTAGACCTAAGTTACACTGATAGAGCCTGATAACATGTTAGTCAATTTGAATTTATTGTCAACTGTACAGGTACAGATCAGTACAAAGAGAAACTGATAGCAGCATCTCAGAAAACACACCGAAAATAAATTATACGTGACAGTGAAGGGGGGGGGGGGGAATGTCCGCAAAATCAAGACGTTCGCGCAGAGAAAAAGAATAATCAGTGAGAAGTCCACTGTAGTGCAAGAGATGGTTATACAGGTCAGTTCAAGAGCCTGATGGTTGTAGGAAAGTATTCCCAAACCTTTTGATGTGGAACTTCAGGCTTCTGTACTTCCAACCTAGGGTGGCAGGATGGTGATGTGTCTCTGCCAAAGGAGGTGTAAGGTGCTCCTTCCCTCCCCTAGCCTGCAGGTCACCCTTGGGCAAGGTGTAGCACCTGCTTAGCCCCTGATCGGGATCACGTGAAGCCATGGAGAAGCAGGTGGTGGATGTCGTTTGAGCAACTGGTGCATATCACAAGTCCTGGTTACGCAACCACAGATGCCAGGCAGACAATCTCTGAAGAGTATTGATAATGGCCGGGCTGGGGGTGGAAAAATTTGCCAAGAACAGTCATGGTAATTCAAAAACCATGATGGCTCATGTCACCCTAACGAATGAACCTCCTACCTACTGGTAGCAGTGGGAAGAGGGCATGACCCAGATGGCAGGTATCCTTGACAGATTACATTTTCTGCTGATGATGCAAGTGGTGGAGATGGCTTTGCCGGTAATGGACTGGGCTGTTGTTCCCTACTCTCTGCAGCCTCTTGCATTCCTGTAACCAATCAGCTTGTTAAACTTGGTAAAAATATGCTGTCATGCTGTGGTGTATGGCGTCCTTAAGCCTGTAGGACAATCCAAGGAGTGGCACTCCCACAGGATTGTATGTGTTGAACCCAAGGCTGGTCACCTGAGATGGACATGGAGACAACAGTCAAAGTCAAAAGTTTCAGTTTAAAAAAAAACCTTTTGTGTTCCTTGTGGATAAATGCTATTTAATATGGTCTCTTCATGCAAGCTAGAGGTCAGCACTCTGGCTAATATTTATCAAACATCTGCACGTTATCAGTTAACATTACAATAGCAAACATTTGGTGTTAGTCACATGCACATTTGAATTCTCTTATCTTCTGCAAATTAAAGTATCTACATTTGTTCAGTTGCAGAGGGAAACCAGTTTTGTAGAACAAAATTCATTGTGAGAAAATGCTGAGGGAATTTGAAAACTAGGAAATAAGAGAAAGAAAATTGATTACTTTTTGGCTTTGCATTCCTTATGACATTTTTTTGTTGCTTGTTACAAATTCTGGTCTAAATCAGCAATTGGTTAATTAACAACTTTAAAAATAAAGATTAAAGATTAACTTTATTTTTCATGTGTACTTCACTCTGGAAGACGCGAGCAGTATGGTGGAAGTTCCAGGATTCAGGGGTTATGAACTTACTATACCTAGAGATAAGGTTGTTGGGAAACTGAAAGGTCTGAAGATAGGTAGGTCACTTAGAGCAGATGGTATACACCCCAGGGTTCTGAAATGGTGGCTGAAGAGATCATGGAGGCATTAGTAATGATCCTTCAAGAATCACTAGATGCTGGAATGATTCTGGAAGACTGGATAATTGCAAATGTCACTCCACTTTTTAAGAAGGGAGAGAGGCAGAAGAAAGGAAATTATAGGCCAGTTAGTCTGACCTCAGTGGTTGGGAAGATGTTGGAGTTAATTATTAAGGATGAGGTCTCAAGGTACATGGAGGCACTTGATAAAATAGGCCATAGTCAGCATAGTTTCCTCAAGAGAAAATCTTGCCTGATGAATTTGTTGGAATTCATTGAAGAAATAACAAGCAGGAGAATCGGTTGAAGTTGTGTACTTGGATTTTCAGAAGGCCTTTGACAAGTGGCCACACATGAGGCTACTTAACAAGCTACGAGCCCATGGTATTACAGGGAAGTTTGTAGCATGGATAAAGCAGTGGCTGACTGGCAGAAGGCAGAGAGAGGGCATAAAGGGCACTTTTTGTGGCTGGTTGGCTGCCGGAGACTAGAGGTGTTCCATGGGAGTCAGTGATGGGACCAGTTCTTTTTACATTATATGTCAATGTTTTGGATGATGGAATTGAAGGCTTTGTGGCAAAGTTTGCAGAAGATATGAAGACAGGTGGAGTAGTAAGTAGTTTTGAGGAAATGGAGAGGCTACAGAAGGACTTGGGTTAGGAGAATGGGCAAAGAAATGGCAGATGGAATACAGTGTTAGGAACTGTATGGTCATGCATTTGGTAGAAGAAATGAAAGGGTTGACTATTTGTGAAATGGAGAGAAAATACAAAGGGACTTGGGAGTCCTTGTGCAGAATTCCCTATAGGTTAATTTGAGGGTTGAGTCTGTGGTGAGGAAGGCAAATACATTTCAAGAGGACTACAATATAAAATCAAGGATGTAATGTTGAAACTTTATAAAGTGCTAGAGAGGCCTTGCTTGCAGCATTGTGAGCAGTTTTGGGCTCTTTAGAAGGGGTGTGCTGAAACTAGAGAGAGTTCAAAGGAGGTTTCCAAAAATTGTTACGGGATTGAATGTCCTGTCATGTGAAGAGTGTTTGATAGCTCTGGGCCTGTATTCAGAAGAATAAGGGGTGATCTAATTGAAACCTATCGAATGGTGAAAGGCCTTGATATAGTGGGTGTGGAGAGGATGTTTCCTATGGTGGGAGAGTCTAAAACCAGAGGACACAGCCTCAGAATAAAGAGGCGTCCCTTTAGAAAAGAGATGAGGAATTTCTTTAGCCAGAGAGTGGTAAATCTGTGGAATTCGTTGCCACGGGCAGCTGTGGACTCCAGGTCTTTATGTATGTTTAAGGCGGAGGTTGATAGATTCTTGATTGGTCAAGGCATGAAGGGATACAGAGAGAAGGCAGGAAATTGGGGCTGAGAGGAAAATTGGATCAACCATGATGAAATGTCAGAGCAGACTTGATGGGCCAAATAGCCTAATTCTGCTCCTTTATCTTATGCTTGCGGTATATCAAAACACAGTGTCCATGGTAACTATCAGGTGCCACGGTGTGATGCTGTTACAGCTCGGGGCGATTTCAGAGTTCAGTTACAGTGTCGTGTGCAAGAAGTCTATATGTCCTTACTGTGAGTGAGTGCTCCAGTTTCCTCCCATATTGCAAAGACGTCGTAGTTAATAGGTTAATTGGTCATTTTAAGTTGTCCTGTGATTAGGCTAGTGTTAAGTAGGTGGGTTGCTGAGCAGTGTGGCTCGTAGGGCCAGAAGAAACTATTTGGCAGTGTATCTCTCAATAAACATAGTAAACCCATCTTTCTGCGTTAACAACTAATACAGTCTTGGGATGTGACGGGGCAGCCTGCACTTGGCACCTTGTCATGCCCGTCGTTCAGTGGAATGTGGGAGGAAACTGGAGAATCCAGAGGGAACTCGCACAGTCACAGAGAAGCAGGGGAATTGATCCCCAATCAGTAATTGTAGTTGTAGAGTCATAGAAAAGTACAGCACAGAAACAGGCATTTCGGTCCATGCCGAACCATTTAGACTGCCATTAACCTACACTGGGACCACAGCCCTCTGTACCCCTGCATCCATGTACCTATCCAAACTTCTCTTAAACGTTGAAATCAAGCTCACGTGCACCACTTGAGCTGGCGGCTTGTTCCACACTCACTCCCCTCATGTTCCCTTTATACTTTTCACCTTTCACCCTTAACCCATGACCTCTGGTTATGGTCCCACTCAACCTCAGTGGGGAAAACCCTGCTTGTGTTTACCCTGTTAATACCCCTCATGATTCTGTATACCTCTATCAGATCTCCCCTCAATCTTCTACATTCTAAGGAACAAAGTCCTAACCTATTCAATCGTTCCTTATAACTCAGGTCCTCCAGACCCGGCAACATCCCTGTATTGTACAGCTGGTGTTGTAAAGCGTTACACTAATCACCATGCTACTGCGGCGGCCCAAAAACTTCATTAAAACGCCTGAAAAATCCCCAACCCAAAATGGAGTATAAGTCAGATGCTCATGAGTTAGTCTGTAAATAGTATTGCCATGTGCATTGCTCGTGGCTAAATTAGAAATTACTTGTGTTTAGAATGCTGTTGAGCATGCTGCCTCAACAGAGGCATAACTTCCCATTGGCTCCAAACGTTGGACGAGGAAGACTTCCTGATGAAGAGTAATTGAGTTGGATTTATGAGAAGGGGTTCTTAGTCACCTGGTCCCCTAGGTGAGGTTTTGACACCCCATTGGGGTTGTGCCATGGAGAGCATTCTAATGGGCTGCATCATCGTCTTGTATGGGGGGGTGAGGGCTATTGCACAAGATCAAAGTAAGTTGCAGAAAGTTGTAAACTTAGTTCCATCATGGGCACTATACTATACTTCACAGTATCCAGGACACCTTCAAGGAGCAGTGCCTCGGAAAGGTAGCATCCATCATTAAGGACCCCCATTACCCAGAACATGCCTTTTTCTCATTGTTACTGTCAGGAAAGAGGTACAGGAGCCAGAACTCAATGATTCAGGAACAGCTTCTTCTCCTCTGCCATCCGGTTTATGAATGGACATTGAATCCATGAACACTATGCCACTACTTTTTAATTTCAATTTTTCACTACTTATTTAATTCAACTATTTAGTTAAAATATACTTACTGTAATTCACAGCTTTTCTCTTATTGCATGCTGCCACAAAGACAACAAATTTCACGACCTGTACCGGTGATATTAAAACCCAATTCTGATTCTCCACCACATAGATCTCGGCAATGTTAATCCATGGAGTCTCAAATCACTAGTCAGAAGTTGTTGAAGAATCCAGGTTAATTATTATTTTGTCCCAGTTCCTTGTGAATTAATTCTCAGCGTGTGGGAGTTGCTGACATTTATTGACCATGGAGTATGTGTGCCCTTTTCATGAGCCGTTCTGTTGGTGAGGTTAATAGGCCATCATAGAAAGGGAAAGTAGAAATTTGCTCAAAGTTCAAATTATATATAGCTAGAGCACCTAAGACTTTTGCACAGCTCTGTAGTGATTTTATGTATTGCGCTGTACTACTGCCGCAAATAAAAGCAAATTTCATGAAGTGAATGATGATAACCCTGATTTTCTGATATGGGTCTCTGTTCATCTACATCAGTGGTGTGCAGGTGGAACAGATCAAGAGCTTTAAGTTCCTTAGGGTCAATATCACAAATGACCTGACTTGGTCTAACCAAGCAGAGTCCACTGCCAAGGAGGCCCACCAGCGCCTTTACTTCCTGAGAAAGCTGAAGAAATTTGGCCTGTTCCCTAAAACCCTCACTAATTTTTATAGATGCACCGTAGAAAGCATTCTTCTAGGGTGCATCACATCCTGGTATGGAAGTTGTCCTGTCCAGGACCAGAAGAAGCTGCAGAAGATCATGAACACAGCCCAGCACATCACACAAACCAATCTTCCGTCCTTGGACTCACTTTACACCGCACGCTGTCAGAGCAGTGCTGCCAGGATAATCAAGGACACGACCCACCCAGCCAACACACATTTTGTCCCTCTTTCCTCCGGGAGAAGGTTCAGGAGCTTGAAGACTCGTACGGCCAGATTTGGGAACAGCTTTTTTCCAACTGTGATAAGACTGCTGAACGGATCTTGACCCGGATCTGGGCTGTACCTTCCAAATATCCGGACCTGACTTGCACTACCTTACTTTCCCTTTTCTATTTATGATTTATAATTTAAATTTTTATTATATTTACTTTTGATTTGTACTCCAGGGAGCGCAAAGCGCAGAATCAAGTATCGCTGTGATGATTGTATGCTCTAGTATCAATTGTTTGGTGACAGTAAAGTAATAAATTATTGTGGACTGAGAGTGAGTGGGAAGGGGAAAGGGGAGGGAGCGGGAAGCACCAGTGAGACATCCAGTAATGATCAATAAACCAACTGTTTGGAATCACGTGACTGTGCCTTGTATCTGAGGTCTAAGCGTATTTGCACCCCCTCCACCCAGTGCTGTCCCGGTACTCCTACCACCTGTCTCACACCCCTCCCGTGGCACTCCACCCTCACCATTCCTAACAGCCACATTGAGAAATACAGCATTGTGTAAATGAAGAGTTTTGGCCCAAAACGTCGACTGTACTCTTCACCATAGATGCTGCCTGACCTGCTGAGTTCCTCCAGCCTTCTGTGTGTGTTCGTGCAACAAGGTTGTGGTCCTCTTGGAGGAGTGTTTTCTGATGGACAATGTCCAGATGTGCAGTTGGTGGTAGTGTTTTGCGAGGCGACCAGAGCAAACCCACTTGTCACTTGAGGATTCACCTGGAGTTAGATACTCCTCGTCTCTGTCCCACCAACAAAAATCACCTGGACTGAGAGTGATATGTGCTGCTTCCTCTACCTTTTCACACCGGTTGTAGGGAATAAGCTGCATGTCTCTGTTTGAATGCGGCTTGTGTTTCAAGTCTGGCCAGGCTGTATCTCCTAGCCTCTCTGCAGCATGCTGTTTCATGTTACTAATGTTAGTAGTTCTCTTTCTTGTTCCCGCACTGTTGTAACTCTCATCCGTTCGAGCTTTCACAATCACCCAGCTCAGCGATCCTTAATGAAGGTAGTGAGATATTTTTTTAAAAATCAGGCTCCTGAACCAGAGTGGATAACTTCAGTCAACTCAACACTAAACTGACTCCACATCCTATTGACTCACGTTCAAGGACTCTACCATCATTTTCTCAATATAATTCCTTTTTCTGAAATTTGTTATTGGCACAATTTGGCCTCTCTTGCACACTGCATGTTTGTCCGTCTTTGCTGTGTGTGGTGGTTGTCTGACGATGACAGGAAACCTGTGCGGGAGAGTTTTTAAAGTGGAAAAGCCGTTGCACTGGAGCAGTTCCACTCTCTCAATCTCAGGAGTCTGGGTCCAGTGGTATGAACAAGCGTCTCAAACTCGGGTCTTCCTTCGTTGCAGTGGGTGGCCACAACCTTAGCCTCCCATTTTGCTCTCCACAGTGCATTGCAGTAGCCTTTGGATCTCACTGTAGATCTCAGCTACCCGATCCACTAGGGCAGGCGTGTCACTATCTCACCTGGGTACGAGGCCAATGACTACCCTCACCTGGTTTAGCCCTCTGATTGAAGCTGGCTTCTGAGGTGAGGTCACTGCCACAGGTGAGGGCTGAGTGGTGGGAACCAAAGGCGAGTGAGCTGCCCCAGAATGGACACGACAAACCCCTTCACCAGAGCTGCTGCCCCTCCCTGAACATCCTACACACCCCAAAATGTATGGATGTTCATAACTTCTATTATATTTCTTTATTTACCTATAAATGCCTGCAAGAAAATGAATCTCAAGATAGTATATGGTGATATGTATGTATTTTGATAATAAATTTACATTGAATGTTGAAATCTACTTGAATTTCTTTGAAGACTGTGATGTCCCAGACCACCCTTCACAGCCAGTGAAGAGGGTTTGATCGGTAGTAGTTGGGGTATTGAACGCATCTTGCTGTTATTGACTTTTTTGTTTGAATGTGAGAGGATATGCAGAAGAGGAAATACAATGATTCCAGTAAGTGCTTGTGTGTGTGAGAGAGGGAGAGGGGATATTCAACACAATGCACAAGCAGTTCAGCTCCCCTGATCTCTCTCCCCTCAGCCGTGGAAGTGTTTTGCTTCCAAATATTTATCTCTTTAGATTGCTCTGGGTAAATATGCCCACATAGCATCCAGGGGTGGTTCATTCTAGATTCTAACCACTAGCGTTTTTTTTAAAGTTAATTTTTCACATGACCTGGTGTGATGCAAGGGAAAACTTTCACGTGTAGGTGACGGACAAAAATGTTTATCACACTGACCTTCATTAGTCATGGCACTGAGAATTATGTTGCAGTTGTATTCAACATTGGTGAGGTTTCATTTGGAGTACTGCGGACTGTTTCCATCACCCACTAATAGGAAAGACTTGCTGCCTGTTACACTGCTGGCATTTAGGGCAGCAATGAAGATCTTCTGTCTCTGTCTGTTCATACGGTCACACACAGTTATAGAAAGATTCTTCATTGCTATTTCTGTAACAATTGTTACAGTTGAATTTCCCCATGGGGATGAATAAAGTATCTATCTATCTATCTATTTGAGCAATCAGGGTTGTTAGTCCTGAGCTGAACCCTTGAACCTGGTGGACCGCTCTGCCCTTTGACCTGTTTGGTATAGGTGACCCTACCAAGAGGCCCTGACTCCAGCCAACATAGCTCTTCAGGCAGTTGAGGCACGCAAGCCTCCAAACCCAGTGACAAGGTTGTGGTCCTCTTGGAAGAATAGGAAAGACGTTGATCAACTGGAAAGGGTGCACAAAATATTGACAGTAGTGACTATAACTAGGAGAGCACTAGATATAAGGAGAAGTCGGAAAGACGTGGCCTTTTTTCCTTGGAACGTATGAGAATGCTGGGCGACCTTAGAGAAATGCTTACCATTATGTGATGGATGGTTACAGTCTTTTACCCTAGAGTAGGAGAGTCCAGTACTAGGGAGCACAGGTTTAAAGTGAGAGGGGAAAAATTTTAAAGGGACCTGAGGGGCAACTTACTCATGGAGTGGGTGGTGAGTGTATGGAATGAGCTGCCGGAGGAAGTGGTTGAGGCAGGGACAATAGTATCATTTAAGAAGCACTTGAATATGTATTGTACGTGGAAGGGCGTAACTTAGAGGGATATGGGCTGAATGCAGGAAATTGGGACTAACTGGTTGGGCACAATTATTGGCGTGGACTCAATGGGTTGAAGTGCCCAAATCTGTGCTCTATTGTTTTATGACTCTTAGCATGTAGCATACAGTTGTGATACAGACTCATCATCATCATGTGCTGAATCTTATAACATGGGCAATCATGGTCTTCCAATGACCATGATTCTTCTTGGCAAATGTTTCTACAGAAGTGGTTTGCCGTTGCCTTCTTCTGGGCAGTGTCTTTACAAGACGGGTGACCCCCAGCCATTATCAATACTCTTCAGAGATTGTCTGCCTGGTGTCACATAACCAGGACTTGTGATCTGCACCAGCTGCTCATATGACCATCCCCCGCCTGCTCCACTCTGTTGCTGAATATGTTCTAGACCAACAGATTTTGGGTATTAAAGCAATAATCAAAAGATCTAGGGTTCATGAAGCAAAGTGAGGCACAGGTCAAAGATGAACCGTGATCAAGAAGGCACTGATCACGGTGCCTTCAGCACGGGTGCTGTGCCCTAATGAGATGATGGTGTCACTATGGTTAAGATTTCAACAATGGAGCTGACGGAAGGTGATGACTTTTACAGCAGTGATGGCAGAGGAAGGTGCAACTGTGGAGGATCCCCAGTCATCTTGTATTCCATACCATTGATTCCTGGCCCTGATCTGTCAAGGACCATGTGGTAGCTGCCCATGCTTCAGCCTCTCTACAAAGCCACACGCAAGCATTTTCCATAGGGAGAATCAACCCCAACATCCCGGGTAGGTGGATCCCAGATTGGCCAGTAGAGCCCCCTGAGGACCCAGCAATAGACCACCCTCATACTCGATTCGAGTGATCACACTAATACCACTATTTTGTATGCCTTGAACCAAGAACTCCTAGTGAAAGAAGACTCGAGTTCTGATTCAGGATTCTCTATCATCATCTTGCAGTATTGAGTAGATTCTGCTTTCGTGGTTTGGGTCAGTGAACCACACATCAGTCATAAATGGTATTAGATTTTATTATCAAAGTACTTAATGCCACCATATATAACGCTGAGAATCTTTTTCCTGCGTGCATACTCAGCAGATCCATAGATTAGCAGCTAAAATAGGCTCAATGAAAGATCAACCAGAGCGCAGAAGATGACAAACTGTGCAAATGCAAATGTAAATAAATAGCAATAAATAATGAGAACATGAGATAGAGTCCTCAAAGTGAGGTCATTGGTTGTAGGACCATTTCAGTGATGGGGCAAGTTATTCAAGAGCCTGATGGTAGAGATGTAGTTGTTGTTCTTGAACCTGGTGGCAGCAGCAAGAAAAGAGCACAGCCTGGGTGGTGAGGATCTCTGATGATGGATGCTGCTTTCCTACACCAGCATTTCATGGGAAGGCTTTGCCTTTGTGTTGTACTGGGTGGAATCCACTATCATTTGTGGGGCTTTCTGTTCAAAGGCATTGGTGTTTCCATACCAGGCTGTGATGCAGCCAGTCAATACACTCACATCTATATAAGTTTGTCAAAGTTTTAGGTGTCATGCCAAACCTCCACAGACCCAGTAGTGCAACATCAGGCCCTTTTTTTTCAGCACTCCCTTTAAAATCACCCAAACCCGATTCTTCCACTTAGTCACTTTATGTTCACCTTATTTCATTTCATTTCATTTTTCCAATCTTTTTATTTGTTCACCTTAGACTCCTGTCAGAGTCACCTTATGTTCAGATACTCCTGTGTTTAGTGTCACTCTACGTACAAACATCAATCTATGTATTTAAGCTAATCTTGTGTACATATGGCCACTCAGTTACTTGTATATTGTGTTTGATAGGGTTGCTTTTATATTTATTGTGGTTTTATTTTTTTCCTTATTGTGTTTTTTTATGCTGCATTAAATCTGAAGTGATGATCATTTTGTTCTCCTTTACACTCATATACTGAAGAGTGACAATAAATAGTCTTGAATCTTCCCCCTTTTAAACTCACCAGGTCATTGTTTGCCACACTCCTTTTAAACTCGCTGTGTCCCTGTTCAAAGTTCAAAGTAAAAATTTATTATCAAAGTATGTGTACTTTACGCAACTTTGAGATTCGCCTCCTTACAGGCAGCCACGAAACAAAGAAACCCAATAAAAAAAGAAAACAGTCAAACACCCAAAGTGTAGGGGAAAAAAACAAATTGTGCAAACAATAAAAGTAAGTGAATAGCATTCAGAACTGAAGTTCACAAAAGTGAGTCCACAGCCACGAAGCCGGTCACAGCTGATCCAGGAGCGTGTTAGTTGCAGGCCACAGCCTCAGTTCAGCCCAAACAAGCGTGCCTCTCGATCAGTGAGCTGAACACAGGCTCGTCCCTCTCCACCAGCCCAGGCACGCTGACCTTTTCCAATCTGGCCTGACACTTAAACCGACCAAACAGTGTGCCGTTCCTCCCTCACGGACCCAGACGCCGCTGTCTTGACCCTGCCTCGCCTCGCCTTGGCCCTGCCACTTTGAATCGGCTCCAAGCCTGCTCCAGCAATAACCAAACATTGGCTCATTCCCCACTCTCGGGCCTGAGCCCTGGCACCTCAGTTAGGCCCGTGCACGCCATGCCCAGCTGTCCTACACCTTTGAGACTTCCGTTCACACCGCAAAAATGCCATGTCGTAAAAAATCTCCACTCTGAGGGGCAGTTACAGTCTATTGATTGCAGAGATAGTTTGAGAAAAAGTGTGATTAATAAAGTAGTTGGCAGTTTTGTTTGCTGCTGGTAGGTCGTCACTGTGTTTCACCAGCGCCTTATTAAACTGTAAAATAAAACGTACACCTCCAAGCATGCTGAATTCACTAGAAAATATATTGAACCTTCATATAACATCTTACAAGTGAGTTAAGTTGCTTAGGGTATTAACTGAAATTTGGCCAGTCCAACACCACCCAAGTTCTGATGGTGCCGGATTACTCAACAACTGGGAGATGGTTTCAGCCATGGGTCATTTAAACAGAACAACAGGCTGTGTGATGCACCTTGTATTAGTTCACGTTCCTCTCCAGGGAGAAGGGGGAAGCTCCGTAAACAACCAGCAGCACTCAGAGCTTCGGAGGGCTGACTCAGCCAACGCCGTGGCCTCTGTAACAGCTGCACGGAGCCACATCTGCCAGAGCAGACCCACCCTGCTGGGGCATTCGGCAGGGAGTGACTGAGCTTTTGCTGCAGGAAGGAGCTGTACAACAAGTGCCTCTCTCGGGCAGTGAAGAAACCGGCTCATATCAGATTTATTATTACTGACGTATTATGAAGATTGCTACCCCAGTGTCACACGCCCTATTAATTAATTTATTTATTGAGATCGAGTACCCTTCAAGCTGCACCGCTCAGCAAACCCTGATTTAGCCCGAGACTAATCAAAGCACAAAGTAAGTTTTATTATCGGAATACATGTATGTCACCACATACAACCCTGAGATTCCTTTTCCTGCGGGCATACTCAGCAAATCTGTAGAATGGTAACTATGGTTACCATTGGTAAAAATGGTAACTTGGGGTGGCCAAACTTACTTAATGTAAGACCCACATATGGTTAACTTCAGATGTTTGAGAGCCGTAAGACATGAACAAAATCTACACAGACATTTTTATTGTTACATACACATTTTGTGACAAAAATTTTATATAAATATTAAGAAATACATGTACACAACAATATTTAATCATGCGTGTAGTTCTTTAAACTGTTAATTTGTATTAGTTTCAGTAATAATGTACATATATACCAAATGTTTTGAAAATCTTGACTGATGATTGTTTTAACTATATTGAACATAACGAATGAATACCGCCAGTTGTGGGTTGTCTTGTATGTCTGTAGATTCATCAAGAGCTAAGCTGAGTGCAAGGGAATTCTTTACATCATTTTGCCTGCAACATCAGCACTGATCTGGGAGATACGCCTCTCTAAGGTGTGGCATGAAACTGGTGTTTGTGCTATTAGTTGCTGAAGTTTTGTGTTGTTTGGATCTAACACTGCAACAACTTCAGCTATATTCTTCTTAACAAATTTGCCATCAGAATATGGGCAACATTCCGTGACATAACGAAACTAGCTTCAGTCGTTGTATTGGCTTCCTTACTGAACGTCATCAACAGTGTCTGCTGGCTATTTAGAGACGATTTTAACACAGTTAATTTGTTTTTCCGTAATTCGGATTTATGTGGATAATCAGCCGAAAAGTTTTTGTGAGTTGTTTCATAGTGGGGTTTCAAATCACTGGCTTTGTAATGACTGAGTGACACATTGCAGATAAGACACAAAGGTTTACCTCCTTTAACGGTGAATGTAAAATCTTCTTCCCACTGTAGCTTTAAATGTCTGTTTTCATCTTCATATTTTCATTTCTTACAATTTGATGACGCCATCTTCCTCCACAAAATTTTCACAGACACTTGTAAACAAAACTTGTATCGCCAGTGTACCAACTAGGTCTGCACAATTCAGCATCCTGTATTACACTGTGTTAATGTACATGACGTGAGTGAGGTCAGGCCTAGACTCACTAACACTCTGAGCGCCCAACGACATAGATCTACGTCGGTGCTACTTTTGCCTTCAGTGCCCAACGGCGTAGATCTACGTCGTGTATTTTGAAACTCGCGCCTCTGTCTTCAAGCTGTCTTCAGCACCACGTAGCGATTCTCACCAACTCTTGAGCAATGGAATTAAGTCTCAAGGGATTTCCTGCGGTTCTACTTATTGCCAAAATGCTTTGCCATTCACTTCTACGCAACGGCAGCACGTGGTAAGAAGGAGATCAACCAACGTATTTCCATGAGCCGCACATTGAATGCCAAAGAGCCGCATGTGGCTCACGAGCCGTGGTTTGGCCACCCCTGAAATAGAGCATAGAAGGCAAGCTCTGCAAATGCAAAATAAATAGCACGAGGGCATGAAATAACAAGATAAAGAGTCCTTAAAACGAGATTGTTGGTTGTGGGAACATCTCAATAGATAAGTGCAGTTATCCCCTTTGTTCAAGAACCTGATGGTTATGGGGTAGTAACTGTTCTTGAACCTAGTGGTGCAAGTGCTGAGGTTCCTGTGCCTTCTACCTGATGGCAGCAGCGAGAAAAGAGCATGGCCTGGGTGGTGAGGGTCTCTGATGATGGATGCTGCTTTCCTACAACAGCGTTTCATATAGATGAGCTCACTGGTACTCATTGGACAATTTACAAGCACCAGTTAACCTACCAACCACTACGTCTTTGGACTGTGGGAGGAAACTGGAGCACCCGGAAGAAACCCATGTGGTCACGGGGAGAACATATGAACTCCTTACAGGCAGTGGTGGGAATTGAACCCGGGTTGACAGTACTCTAAAGCATCGTGCTAACCACCATGCTACTGTGCCGCTTCCTTTCTCTCAGTTGACATTGAAACATGTGATGCAGTTATAATCACAAGTTTTAATGGGATCTTGCTATGCAAAAATGGCTCATGTGTTTTCCCACATCACAATTATAGTTATGCTTCAAAAATATTTAATGTGAGCCACTTTGGGATGGCCAGAGGATGAGCAAGGTGCTATAGAAATGTACGCTTTTCATGACAGCAATGCTGATGCTACTTCTGAACCACCTCTGGCTCTGCCAAAACGTGGAGCCAGACACAAGGTGGTGGAGGGTCAGGTGGTGTCAGTAGTGAGTCTTCACTTGGAGTATTGTGAGCAGTTTGGGGCTCTTTATCTAAGAAAGAATACGCTAACATTGGAGAGGGTGCAAATGAGGTTCATGATAATGATTCCGAGCTTGAAAGGCTTATCAAGCGTTTGGTGGCTTTGGGCCTGTACTCACTGGAATACGGAATGAGAGGGGATCTCTTTGAACTATCAAATGTTGAAAGGCCTCAGTAGAATGGGTGTGGAGAAGAGGTTTCCTATGGTGGGGGAGTCTAGGATCAGAGGACAGCCTCAGAACAGAGGGGCGTCCTTTCAGAACGGAGCTAAGGAGAAATTTCTTCAGCCAGAGAGTGGTGAATCTGTGGCATTCATTGCCACCAGGTGGCTGTGGAGGCCAAGTCATTCAGTGTATTTAAGGCAGAGGTGGATCGATTCTTAATTAGTCAGGGCATGAAGGATACGGGGAGAAGGCAGGAGATGAGCTGAGATGAAATGGATCAGCCATGATGAAATGGTGGAGCAGACTAGATGGGCCAAATGGCCTAATTCTGCTCCTATATGTTATGGTATCTATGGAGAGAAATAGGCATTTGACATTGTGGGGCTGAGACCCTGCATTTGCTTTGGAAGATAGAGGAGATGGCCAGTATAGAAAAACACGTAGTATAGGGAAAGGGAGCAGCACGAGCTAGCAGGTGATAGGTGAATCCAGGTGAAGGGGAGCGATAGGCATATGGACGAGGAGAAAGTGGAAATAGTAACGGAGGCTGGAAGCAGAGGCAACAAAGGGCTGAAGATGGAATTTGATAGAAGAGGAAGTACGGAGGGGCCACTGCACAGAATCAGAAAAGCTGCAGAAAGTTGTAAACTCAGTCAGTTCCACTATGGGCACCAGCCTCCCCAGCATCTAGGACATCTTCAAAAGGCAAAGCCTCAAAAAGGCTGCATCTATCATTAAGGATCCCATCACCCAGGATATGCCCTCTTCTCATTGCTACCATAAGGAAGAGGTACATGAGCCTGAAGGCACACACTCAACAATTCAGGAACAACTTCTTCCCCTCTGCCATCAGATTTCTGAACGGAAATTTAACCCATGAACACTACCTCAATACTTTTCTCTCTTTTAGCACTTATTTAATTTTTTTATAGATATATACAAAGATACACACACTCACACACACACACACACACACACACACACACACACACACACACACACACACACACACACACACACACACACACACACACACACACACACACACTCTCTCTCTCTCTCTCACACACTCACACTCACTCGCAGTGCCGGGTTGTGGGGTGGCGCAGGTACAGACACATTCAGCATTGAGACACCAGGCAAGGTAATTTGATTCCATACAATTGGTTTATTGATCATTACAGAATGTCTCGCTGGTGCTTCCCGCTCCCTCCCCTCTCCCTTCCCCTTTTCCCAACCATGATTCCCCTCTCCCTGCCCCCTTCCCACTCTCAGTCCACAACAGAGACCCAGATCAGAATCAGGTCTGTCATCACTCACACACGTCATGAAACTTTTTTTTTGTGGCAGCAGTACAGTGCAATACATAAAATTACTACAGTACTATGTAGAGGTCTTAGGCTCCGTAGCTATATATTATGTATTTGTATGTATAAGTCTAAGATCTTTGCACAGCGCTGTTCTTGAGATTTATCATTTTTCTTGTTATACTGTATTGCGATGTACTACAAATTTCATGACATATGCCAATGATATTAGACCTGATTCTATTTGATAGTAAGGCAGGTCTGGAGGGCAGGGCAACCATCGGGAGGAGTGTGTGACGATGGGCAGGTAGAGTGTGGGTGGAGGAGGGTAACCGTGAGCCTGATGTGAAAGTACTGCTCAGCAGCGTAGAAGCAGGAAAATGCAACAGGCTTGAAGGGAGCACATTGAATGGTTTGTACAATGTGTCGACCCCTGAAAGTGCACAACAGTGATGTCATATGGCAGATGTCCGAACTGACCTAAGGCTCAAGTTACTCACCCGCTTCCCAAGGGTGCAACTTCAGTGCAGACCCGCTCTCGCTGTATTGATTTCTGTTTCTCTTCCTCCCATAGATTTCCTGTTTAAGTTCCTGGTTATCGGCAGTGCGGGAACAGGGAAATCATGTCTTCTTCATCAGTTTATTGAAAACAAATGTAAGTCTGTCATTTCAATGGAGTTTGCTTCTTAACAGCTACAGCTGTGCTCGGAGTCTCGAGCTGCATTCCAGCAAAGACTTTCATATAGATATACACTCAGTGGCCACTTCATTAGGTACAGGAATGGAGCCCAGTGTGGTCTGCTGTTGCTGTAGCCCATCCACTTCAAGGTTCAACATGCTCTTCTGCACACCACTGTTGTAACACATGGTTATTTGAGTTACTGCTGCCTTCCTGTCAGCATGAACCTACTCTGGCCATTCTCCTCTGAACTCTCATTAACCAGGCATTTTTGACCTCACTGGATGATTCCTTTTTAAATTTTTCACACCATTCTCTATAAACTTTAGAAATTGTTGTGCATGAAAATCCCAGGAGATTAGCAGCTTCTGAAATACTTAAAACGCCCCATCTAGCACCAGCAATTATTGCACGGCCAAAGTCAGATTACAGTTTCTTCCCCATTCTGATGTTTGGTCTGAACAACAGCTGAGCCTCTTGACCGTGTCTGCATGCTTTTATGCATGGGGTTGCTGCTACATGATCGGCTAATTAGATATCTGCATTAGCAAGCAAGTATACAGCTGTACCTAATAAAGTGGCCACTGAGTGTATGTTGGGCAGAGGCCTGTGCTTTTTCCTTGTCCTCGTGTGGTGGAGTGCCCCTGTTTGCGGTAATAATGTCAGATTTCTTCTTTGCAGAAATTTGTCCTGCATTTTCTCTTGGCTTCCTTCTCTTTGCTCAAAAACTCTTTGGCGAGTTCCCTGGCGGCCTAGGTCTAATTCACATGCTGTAACCCAGGGCCAGAGTGCCTCTTCTCTTGTGTGAACTGTTGTTTGTAGGATGGGATGCAGTTTTGCGCTGGCCTTCCCTCTCCCTGCAATAATTCACGATTCACATCTGCCTTGAGGCAATTCTGTTGAGAAACAATTATGACTGAGACTGACTATTATAAGCTCCATTAGGTATACTTTCCACTATGGATCATTGAGCAGAGTGCAGGAGAAGCAGAAAACTGATTAGGTTTTTTTCCTCCGCTCCTTGTGGTTTACTGGTACTGTGCCTCTTCCAACCCCTGCCCATCGCACTGTCTCTCCAACGCCACATCACCTACGGTTACTCTGTGTTCTTCCTATCACCCCCTGCAAAGCCCCCTCCCTGCCATGTTCCTATATGAATCCCTCATAAATCTGTTACTCGGGAGATCTTGTTAAGATCTAATGGATGATCAGTTTTTATTTATTTTTTATTTACTGACAGAGAGCACAGAATAGGCCCTCTTGGCCCTCCAAAGCCACACCGCCCAGCCTGATCCGCCGTATGCCTAATCATGAGAAAATTTACAGTCGCCACTTAACCTACCAACCGGTATGTCTTCAGACTGTGGGAGGAACCCAGAGCACTGGGAGGAAACCCACCTGGTCATGGGGAGACCGTGCAAACTCCTTCCGGGCAGTGACAGGAGTTGTACCCTAGTTGCCCGTAGTGTTAAACATTGAGCTAACCACTAATTTACCATAGTGGTTTGCACAAAAGGTGGGGGAAGATGGCAAGTTTCTAGCTATCCTCATTCCCCTTCCCCCACCTTTTTATTCTGGCATTTTCCCTCTCTTCCTTTCCAGTCCTGAAGAAAGGTCTCGGCGCAAGACTGTTTATTCGTTTCCACAGATGCTTCCTGATCTGCTGGGTTCCTCCAGCACATTGTGTGTGTGGCTCTAGATTTCCAACATCTACAGACTTTCTCATGTAGATAAGCGGGTTATTTTCTAAAACTAAAACTTCTTCAATGTGGAGGTGCTCAGTGGTGTGAATAATAATTTTCTGTCTATCTCCTTCACTATTAAATGCTTTACTTAATCCTCTCAATGTGCTATCTCCAGTCAAACAGGATTCCAACCACACGATTGGAGTGGAGTTTGGATCAAAAGTAGTTAATGTTGGTGGCAAGACAGTTAAACTACAGATCTGGGACACAGCAGGGCAAGAGCGTTTCAGGTGAGCCCAAAGCTATACATCTGTTTCAAAGTTCGGGATAAACTTATTATATGAGTGTAATTTTATGTATTGCACTGTACTGCTGCTGCAAAAAGAAACACATGTCATGACACATGTGAATGATGTGTTCTGTGCTTCCAGATATAAATCTCATTTGTTCGCTCATTACATGTCATGTCATATAATGTGGGAGATCATGGTCTTTCCATGACCATGATGGTTCTTAGCACATTTTTCTACAGAAGTGGAGCGTAGAAGAATGAGGGGAGATTTGATAGAGGTGTATAAAATTATGATGGGTATAGATAGAGTGAATGCAAGCAGGCTTTTTCCACTGAGGTTAGGGGAGAGGACATGGGTTAAGGGTGAAGGGGGAAAAGTTTAAAGGGAACATTGGGGGGGGCTTCTTCACACAGAGAGTGGTGGGAGTGTGGAATGAGCTGCCAGATGAAGTTGTAAATGCGGGCAGGTACATGGATGAGAGGTGTATGGAGGGATATGGTCCAGGTGCAGGTCAGTGGGACTAGGCAGGAAAATGGTTCGGCACAACCAAGAAGGCCTGTTTCTGTGCTGTAATGTTCTATGGTTCTAAGTGGTTTGCCATTGCCTTCATCTGGGCAGTGTCTTTACAAGATGGGTGACCCCAGCCATTATCAATACCCTTCAGAGATTGTCTGCCTGGTGTCAGTGGTCGCATAACCAGGACTTGTGATATGCACCAGCTGCTCGTATGTCCATCCACCGCCTGCTCCCATGGCTTCACGTGTCCCTGATCGGGGGGTGGGAGGGGGGAGGGGGCTAAGCAGGTGCTACACCTTGCCCAAGGGTGACCTGCAGGCTAGTGGAGGGAAGGAGCACCGTACACCTCCTTTGGTTAGAGACTTATTTCCACCCCGTCATCTACCTTTTTCATTTGCTCTTTATTATGGCTTTGATCATATGTTTCCTTCTGCGTATTATTTTTAGGTTCTCTTTACTTTTCCTGAATCCACAGTCTTTTACTTAGTATTTTTTACCCTTTTTAACCAGCAGTTGCCCACCTTAATGCATTAAGTGTCAGTCTTCTTGTGTCCCCATTTTAGCGTAAATAATTTTTCATGTTATTTTCTGATCACCTTAATGACCAGTTGAGCAACTGGCCACAGAAATGTGATTTTTCTGGTCACTGTGACTGTCTCAGTGCCTTTAGCAGCCAGACAGATGGGGTTGAAGCCTGTTTACCATTCTGTGCGCAGTGAAGTGAACTGAGCACACAGTGGTTCCCTGTTCCTCAGAGAGCCGCTGATTGATGGAGATTCGCCAAACTCATTGAATCATACAGTCATCCACCTCGATCTAACTCCTCTGTGCTGACCAATATTTTATATCTGAGCTAATCCCAATTGCTTGTATTTGGCTGAAATCTCTCTAAACTAGGGGTTCCCAACCGTTTTTAAGTCATGAACCCCTACCATTATCGACCCCTCCAGTTTGGGAACCCCTACAGTCTACATCTATTCATATAGCTGGAACAAAGCCTTTTAAACCTAATTATACCCTCTTCCACCACTTCCTCTGGCAGCACGTTCCACGTACTCACCACCATCTCTGGAACATGTGTACCCTCAAATCCCCTTTAAATCTACCCCCTCTCACCTCTGCACTCAAGTCGTAGGCTCCCCTACCCTGTCAAAAAGGCAGTTCCCTTTATCAAGATGTTATAAACATCTATAAGGTTATCCAGGTAAAACTGTCCCAGCCTATCCAGTCAACTCAAGCGTTGGGAAGCTGTGGGATCAGGACAGCCATTCCAGTGTCTCTCAGGTCTCTGGTCACTCTCTCAAATCTGTGCATTTGTGATGTTTATTGTGGACAAGGTTCCAAGTAAATTCTATCAAAGTACATATATGTCGCCATATACGACACTGAGAAAGAAATCTCTGGTAATGGCTAAATTGGATTGCATAGACAGGAAAACTTCCGCTGAAGGTGTAAAGATTAACTTGCAGCACAAAGTGGTGTGTGCGTAGAGGTGGAGAGGGATACATTGGAGCATTTAAGGAATTCTTGCATAGGCACTAGGACGATAGAAAGATGGAGGGCAGTGTAGGAGGGAAGGGTTAGAGAAGGTTAAAAGGTCAGCACAACGTCATGGGCCAAAAGGCCTGACTTGTGTGGTAATGTTCTATATTCACAGTAGGTACAAAGAAACACAATAGGATCAATGAAAAACTACACACAAAGACAGACAAACAACCAACGTGCAAAAGGTGACAAATTGAGCAAATACAAAAGAAAACAAAATAATTATAAATAAGCATTAAATAATATTGAGAACATGAGTTGTAGGGTCCTTGGAAGTGAGTTCATAGGTTGTGAAGTCAGTTCAGTGTTGAGGTGAGAGTGAAGTTATCCACGCTGGTTCAGGAGGCATGATGGTTGAGGGATAATAACTGCTCCTGAACCTGGTGGTTAAGGTCCAAAGGCTCCAAAGGTTGGGTTTGGATGTGATATTTCCAAAGGTTCTCTGATCACTTGCAAAAACTCCACCCTCTGAAGTTCCCCCTCAGGTTCCCCTTAAATATTTAACCTTTCACCGTTAACCTACGACCTCTAGTTCTAGTCTCTGTATTTTCAACTGGTCGATATCCCACTGAAGCTTTTGACAACCTTCCTCACCACCTCCAACTCCCTCAATATTTGTGTTTGCCTACAAACTTACTACTCAGCCCATCTACATTTTCAGCCAAATTTATTTTTGTAATTTTTTTTTTATCGAAGTTTATCAAACAAACATTTCCATAAGATGTATTTCAGACATTGTACATATATATCATATAATCGTATATATCACAAAATCTCCACAAAGTATTTATCTGGGGTAATCATACTTTTTTAATGAATATACTGTTGGTGGCTGGTAAAAAGACTCGTACTAGGAAATGGTTATTACAGGAGAGCCCAACTTTAAATACATGGATGGAAATTACAATGGACATTTACAAAATGGAGAAGATAACAGCATCTGTTAATCAGAAAGAAAAAACAAGCAAAAGGAAAGAACTATGTACAATTAGGGAGTGATCTTTTTTTTACAACAGATTCATTGATTTGTGAGAATAAAATCAGGTCTATGAGGCATTATGTAGTTAAACCATTTTTCCCAGTATGAATCAAATTGTTCCAGCTTATGATTAACAGCTGCTGTTATCTTCTCCATTTTGTAAATGTCCATTGTAATTTCCATCCATGTATTTAAAGTTGGACTCTCCTGTGATAACCATTTCCTAGTAAGAGTCTTTTTACCAGCCACCAACAGTATATTCATTAAATATTTATCTCTTTTCAACCATTCTTGAGGTATATATCCAAAATATATGGTCTTACTCTCCAAGGGTATTGGTAGTGGTATGGGATGCAGACACAGCCATCCCTGAGACACCAGGCAAGGTCATTTGATTCCAAACCAATGGTCTATTATCATTACAGGATGTCTATCTGGTACTTTTCATTCCCTGCCCTCTCCCTCCCCTTCTCCTATCCATGATTCCCCTCTCCCTGCCCCCTCCCCACTCTCAGTCCACAAAAGAGACCCATATCAGAATCAGGTTTATAATCACTCACATATGTCATTTTTTTTTCTGTGTGCGGCGGTTGAAAAGTGCAATACATAAAATTACAGAAGTTTTAGGCACCCTAGCTATTAATGTGCCTAAGACTTTTGCACAGTGCTGTGTGTCACAAAGAACAGAGGTCCCATCACTGGTCACAAACCTCCAACCAGATCAACACCCATCCACCACTATTCTGTTTTCTCTGCCAAGCCAATCTTCAATACAATCTACCAAATCTACACAGACCACATAGTCGTAATTTTCTGGATCAGCCTACAGTGAAAGAACTTGTCGAAAGCTTCACTAAAGTCTATGCAAACAATGTCCCTGCCCTACCCTCTTCAGTCAAATATTGAGTTACTCTTACTGACTGAATCATTAAGATGTAGAAGCACTGGCTAAGTTGCTGGATCAATTATCCAGCGGTTCATGCTACTGATCTACAAGCATCTGGCTTTGGTGAATATTAGTTCAATGGTTCCATTTAATACCAGAGAATGTGTTCAGTATACAACATGAAATTCTTACTCTTCGCAGACATCCACAAAACTGAAAGAAACCCAAAGAATGAACGATAGAAAAACATTAGAACCCCCAAAGCCCCTCCTCCTCCCACCCACACACAAGCAACAGCAAAGCATCAATCCTCCCCCAACTTGTTCCAACAAAAGGCTTCAGTCCCCCCCCCCCCCCCCCAGGACCCACCATGAAAGCCCCCAAAGAGACCATGGTCTAGATTCCATCAAAAACCACTATTCATCCCAGCAGTTCGCCATCCCACAGGCTCTCTCTCACTGACGAGGGAAAGAGGTATCACTCCTGCCACAGTGAGCGAGGAAGCAACAATTAAGTTTAATTAAATGTTTTCTCAGTTTGGAAAAATTAGTGCTGATGACTAAATTATCATATTTTTGTAAAAAATATGATTCTATAATGTCCCACAGATGCTTTAGAGGCCAAGGCATTGGGTATATTTAAAAGGGAGGTTGATGAGCTGTTGATTAGTAAGGGTGTCAAAGGTTAGGGGAGAAGGCAAGAGAAAGGGGTTTTGAGAGGGAGGATAAATCAGCCATGATCAAATGGTATCACAGACTCGATGGGCTGAATGGCCTGATTCCGTTCTTATGTCTTTACCCACACTGAATATTTGACCATACACCCATTTTAATATGGCTTACTAATGCCAGAATTTCAGATTGGCCCAGCAAGACACAGTTCAACAGGAGTCATGCTGGAGCTGGCAGACGATGCCATGTTCTGCGAATTAATCTTAAGCTCATATTTTCTTTGCCCTTTCCTGTTTTTTTCCAGGTCGGTAACGAGGAGTTACTACAGAGGAGCAGCAGGTGCACTTTTGGTATACGACATCACAAGGTACGTTCCACATGTTCTGCTCTCCTTCGTACAAAGTAACACGCAGTGTTTTATCCGTTAGATAAGAACTGTTTGTTCACTCGTTATGTGCTGTGCCATATGACGTGGGTGATCACGGACTATCCATGGCCATGCTTGTTCTTGGCAAATTTTTCTACAGAAGTGGTTTTCCATTGGTTTCTTCTGGGCAGTGTCTTTACAAGGCCCCCCCCCCCCCCCCAACCGTTATCAATATTCTTCAGAGATTGTCTGCCTGTAGTCAGTGGTCACATAACCAGGTAACCAGGACTTGTGATATGCACTAGGTGTTACACTTTGCCCAAGGGTAACCTGCAGGCGAGCGGAGGGAAGAAGTACCTTACACCTCTTTTGGTAGAGCCAAATCTCCACCCCACCACCTGACACAAACAGTACGTGTTGGATGAACTTGTATTTGCCAGCATTTTCTGCCTTGCGATTCCATTTCAGGCATCTTTTTTTAATGCAAGGTTGTATAAGGAAGGAAGAAGATGGTAGAGAGTTTGAGAGAGGAAGTTCAAGAACAAGGGGTTGGCTAATGGAAGCCACGACCATCAGTGGCAGTATTTAATTCCAGAGGTGGAGAAATGCAGAGGTTTTGGAGAATGGTGGGGCTGACCACTGAACGTAATACTGCAGGAGCAAACAAAGATCAGAATCGGGTTTAATATCACCATCACATGTCATGAAGTGTTTTGTCTTTGCGGCGGAGTACATAGTAATAGAGAAAATGTGAATAACACACTGAACATTTGGCAGATTTAATATACTTCGTGTGTGTTTGTGTGTGTATAAATATATATAAAAGTTAAATTAAATAAGTAGTGCAAAAATAGAAATAAAAAGTAGTGGGGTAGTGTTCATGGGTTCAATGTCCATTCAGAAATTGGATGGCAGAGGGGAAGAAGTTGTTCCTGAATCGTTGCGTGTGTGTCTTCAGGCTTCTGTACCTTCTTCCTGCTGACAGCAATGAGAACAAGACCCGGTTGACGGGGGCTCTTAATGACAGACGCTGCCCTTTCGAGACATCGCTCCTTGAAGATGCCCTGGATAGTACAGAGGCTAGTGCCCATAATAATGGAGTTGACTGGGTTTACAGCTTATTTTGATCCTGTGCAGTAGCACCCCCACCACCCTACACCCATACCAGGCAGTGATGCAGCCAGTTGGGATGCTCTCCGCAGTACAGCTCTAGAAATTTGAGAGTGTTTTTGGTGACATACCAGATCTCCTCAAACGCCTAATCAAATATAGCCTCTGTCATGTCTTCTTTGTAACTGTATTGATGTGTTGGCTCAAGGTTAGATCCTCAAAGGTATTGACACCCAGGGACTTTTAAAATTGCTCACAGTCTCCACTTCTGATCCTTCCACAGAGTTGGTGTTTGAAATGGTGGGCAATTTGTTGAAAACCCATCAATGCTGATTTATCTGAGCATGAATTTGGTAGAGCCTTAACATTCTCAGTTGATGAAACTACCAGTAAATCTACATTTTAACAGAATGTTGACTACCAGAAGATGTAATTTAGTTACAGACTAGGTCCAGATTACAGAATAAAATGATTATCCACAGGTCGAGCAGTAAATCTAATTTTCTATTACAATAGTTGATGCATGCTATAACGTAATTATAACATGGGTGGAAATGCGTCTCTGCCAAAGGAGGTGTAAGGCGATCCTTCCCTCCGCTAGTCTGCAGGTCATTCTTAGCCCCCTGATCAGGGTCACATGAAGCAGGTGGTGGATGGTCGTACGAGCAGCCGGTGCAGATCACAAGACCTGGTTATGTGACCACTGACACCAGGCAGACGATCTCTGAAGAGAGTTGATAATGGCCAGGGTCATTGTAAAGACACTGGCCAGAACAATCACGGTCATGGAAAGTTCATGATCACCTATGTCATACAACCCAGCACATAACGAACAATATATTGGTTATTAGTCCTTATGATTATTTCTCCGATAACATATACCAACAATGTACTACAATTATCAAGCTAAGAGGGCATTATTAATAAAGAAGTTTGCATTTGTACTGTACCTTACAATATTTAATTTATGCACTTTATTTATTTATGTGTAATTCATTTGTAGATTTCTTACTTTCCTATGTTATGTGTACTACTATGCTTTAAACCCTGGTTCAGGTTCATTTGATAGTATACATGTATATAGTTAAAAGGCAGTAAACTTGACTTGATTTGGTTAGCTGGCCTCACAAATTTGGTACACCCTGAAGCCGATAACAATATTTTTGAAATACAGCCACTGTTCAAATGCTGAAAACGCAGGGCATGCTGTCATGAGCCAGGAGAGGTAATGGCAGTCGTTGAACCATTTATCAGATTATGAGGTCAAGAGCCGGTCTTATTGTACAAGGGGACCGTTCAGTAGTCTTATAACAACAGGATAGAAGTTGTCCTTGAGCCTGGCCGCACTTTCAGGCTTTCGTATCTTCTGCCCAGTGGGAAGGAGGAGAAGAAGGGAGGATGTCCAGGATGTTTGGTGTTTTGATTAGGTTAGCTGCTTTGCGAGGTAGTGAGAAACATAGGGCCCATTGAGAGGAGGCTCGTTTTCTTGATGTACTAGGCTGTTTAGGATGGTGCTGAATACTGATAGCTCGGGCTGAGGAGTCTGATATTACGGCTTACTAATGAGCTTGCAGACATTTGATAACCGGTGAAGATTACATCCTCAGTGCACAGTTGTTGGTGTTTCTCTCTGGGAGTGCTCGTGTTAATATAGACTACCCCTGCTCCCACCCCGTTCTCTTACCTCGAAATAGATACCATCTACAAACCCCTAGAGCCAAAGAAACATGAGCCAATCAAATTCAAAGATCCCCCTCCACCCCGTCCCTTCCACCCTTCAACCCCTCCACAAGCTAGAAAGTGATAGGTGAGGGGGGAAAGGTAGGTGGGCAGGGGAGGGAAGATGAAGTGGGAAGCTGGGAGGTGATAGGTGGAAAAGGTAAAGTGCTGAAGAAGGAGGAATTCATAGTTAATTGAAATACTCCCTGCTTTCTAGTACAATCATATATTAATGTTATTTAAACCCAATGACAGCAGTCAGCGTAACCACAGATAATTTGAAAGTTAAGAAGCATACAGGATGCACAAACCAAAGCAAACACCACAGCAAATAACTCTCTAAAAAGTCTTGGAAAAGGGCAAAGCTTCAGGCAGCAAGCCAATGCAGCTGAAAGCTTGGGAGTGCACACAAAATGCTGAAGGAACTCGCCAGGTCAGGCACCATCTGTGGAAATGAGCAAACAGTCGACCTTTTGGGCTGAGACCCTTCTTCAGGACCGAGAACAGCAGCCCAAAATGTCAACTATTTATTCATTGCCATAGATGCTGCCTGGTTTGCTGAGTTCGTCCAGCATGATGTGTGTGTTGCTTTGGATTTCCAGCATCTACAGAATCACAACTGGGTTTAATATCTCCAGCGTATGTAGTGAAATTTGTTGTTTTTGTGGCAGAAGGACACTGTAATATAAAAATGTGAATTACAGTAAATATGTATATATGTGCCAACGATGTAGTGCTATCTGCACCCAGACTTTGGAGTAAGAGGTCCTAGGTTCGAATTTGGCTGGCTCCTTGCACGAGTTCTACCTGTGCTAGGTTGAGCGTTGAGCTAGCAACTCAGCCTTGTAAAACAGAGAAATGCTAAAGAAATTGCAAGGTTGCTGCCCGAAGCACCAAATAAGGCATGGGGAAGCACTCGACCCCGATATATGTGTGTGCCATTGGAAATTGTCCTGTGATTAGACTGGTGTTAAATCAGAGTTGTTGGGGTGGCGTGGCCAGAAGGGCCTACTCTATGCTATATCTCTCGGTAAATAAATATTCAAAGTTCAAAGTACATTTATTATCGAAGTATGTTTTTATTACCAACTTTGAGATTGGTGTCCTTACAGGCAGCCACGAAATAAAGAAACCTAATAGAACCCATTTTAAAAAAAGACTGTCAGGCACCCAATGTGCAGGAAAGAAAACTGATTGTACAAACAACAAAAGTAAGCAAATAACATTCAAAACTGATGTTCACGAAGGTGAGACCACGGCCACAAAATCAGTCATCACTGTAGCCGATCCACAGTCCTGTTAGTTGCAGTCTCAGTTCAGTGCAGGGACATGTAAACCTTGCTAAGCAGCGATCTGTACTGATCTCATCCCTCACCTCTGGCCCACACTTAAATTGTCCAAATCTCGGGTCGGTCCTCACTCTTGGAAACTCCCAGGCCATGCTGCTTCAATATGCTCTCGGGCCGGAGCCCCACCGCCTCAATTCAGCCTGTACCTGATCTTCCCAATTTGGCCCGGCAATTAAATCGATCAAATCTCAGGCCTTCTCTCGCTCTTGGGCCCTGCCTCATTGAATTGCCTCCAAATCCACTCCAGCAATGTCATTCCCCGATCAGGATTCAGGTTAAACTAGCTGTCAGGTGTATTTAGGATGAATACATCCAGTGAGGTGTTAAGAGTAAAATATTTTTGTATAAGCTAAATAAAAAGGCCCCTTGATGTCTTTTTCAGGAGTAAATAGTGAACAGCTTGCAGCAAAGCTTGGCAGAATCACTACTGGTGCTTCATTGTGTGGAACAGGCAGAGATCACCTGTCAACAAGCTAATGGGCAAAACGCGGGTGGTGGTCAGACTGTTGCCAGTTCTGGGGATTGGTTTATTATCATCCTGTAGATCGAGCTTCAGTGGAAAAACTTTAAACACAAGAAAGTCCGCAGCTGCTGGAAATCAAAAGCAACACACACAAGATGCTGGAGGAACTCAGCAGGCCAGGCAGCGTCTATGGAAATGAACAAACAGTCGATGTTTCATGCCAAGACCCTTCTTTGGGACGACAAAGGAAGGAGCAAAATAAAAAGTTGGGGGATGGGAGGGGAAGGCAGCTAGCCTGTAGGTGAAGCCAGGTGGTGGGAAAGGTAAAGGGGTGGAGAAGAAAGAATCTTATAGAAGTGGGGAGTGGACCATAGAAAGGGAAGGAAGGGACACAGGGAATAATAGGCAAGTGAGAAGAGGTAAAAGGCCTGAGTGGGGAATTGAGGGGGATGGGGGGGGAGAGGATTTGTGTACTGGAAGGAGAGGTGGACGTTCATGCCATCAGGTTGGAGGCTACCCAGACAGAATGTAAGGTGTTGCTCCTCCACCCTGAGGGTGGCTTCATCTCGGCACAAGAGCCGGCCACAGACCGATATGTCCGAATGGGAATCGGAATTAAGATGCTTGGCCACTGGGAAGTCCCGATTGTGATGGTGCAGAGGAGCTTGACGAAGCATCTGCCACAAGTGGGAATTTCCAGTGGCCAAAAACTTGACAATTTATGACGGGTCTCACCTTTACATTGTCCCAGTTCAAGTTCAACTTGTTTGAGTGCTGTCCGGGCAGATCATGCTATGCAGTCCAGCCAAATGTGAGATGTGGCACTTTGGGATATGAACTGTAAAGGCCTGTTATCCTGTTAATTCATTGGTAAAGTAGTTTATTATTGTCACATACTGAGCTACAGTGAAGAATTTGCATACTGTCCATCCAGAATGCATTGCAGTAATGCATTCAGGTGGTACAAGGTAAAACCTTATATTCCAAACATGAGGAAATCTGCAGATGCTGGAAATTCAAACAACACACACAAAATGCTGGTGGAAAACAGCAGGCCAGGCAGCATCTGTAGGGAGAAGCACTGTCGATGTTTCGGGCGGAGACCCTGACGAAGTCAGTCCTGTATCTCGTCAGTCCTGACGAAGGGTCTCGGCCCGAAACCTTATATTCCATCTTGGTAGCCTCCAACCCAATGGCATGAATATCGATTTCTCCTTCAAGTTAAAAAAAAATTCCTCCCTTCCCCTCTTCTATTCCCCACTCTGGCCTTTTACCTCTTCTCACCTGCCTATCTCATTCACCTGGGTACCCTCTTCCTTCCCTTTCTATGGTCTACTCCCCTCTCCTGTCAGATTCCTTCTTCTCCAGCCCTTTACCTTTCCTACCAACCTGGCTTCGCCTATCTATCACCTTCTAACTAGCCTCCTCCCTCTCACCCCATCATGTTATTCTGGAGTCTTCTCCCCTTCCTTTTCAGTCACGAAGAAGGGTCTCAGCTGAAAACATCAGCTGTTTATTCATTTCCATCGATACTGCCCGACCTGCTGAGTTCATCCAGCATTCTGTGGGTTTCCAGCATTTGCATACTCTATCTCCCATGGCCACCCATTTTATTTCCACTTCCCATTGCTATTCTGCTATATCTATCCACGGCCTCCCCCACTGTTGGAGGAGCAGCACCCTATATTCCATCTGGGTAGCCTCCATCCTGATGGCATGAACGTCAATTTCTCTAATTTCCAGTAATTCTCCCCCCTCCCTTTCTTTCCTTTCTGTCCTTTCCTATCAGACACCTCCTTCTCCAGCCCTGTATCTCTTTCACCATCAACTTTCCAGCCCTTTACTTCACTTCTCCGCCTCCTGGTTTCACCTGTCACCTTGTGTTTCTCCCTCCCCTCCGCCTTTTAATTCTACCCCTCATCTTTTTTTTCTCCAGTCCCGCTGAAGGGTCTTGGCCTGACGCAGCAGCTGTACTCTTTTCCAAAGGTGCTGCCTGGCCTGCTGAGTTCCTCCAGCATTTTGTGTGTGTTATTTGCATACCTTATCATGTTTAAATGTAGTTTAAAGTGTTACACATACTGACTGCAGGTAAACAATAAGGTGCAAAGCCATAATGAGGTCATCTTATCGTACTAGCTTCAATAGTTTTATCAGAGTGGGATAGAAGCTGTCCTTGAGCTTGAAAATGAGTCCATAGGTTGTGGAAACAGTTCAGTGATGGGGCAAGTGGTTATCCCCTCTGATTCAAGAGCCTGATGGTTGAGAGGTAATAACTGTTCCTGAACCTGGTGGTATTGGTCCTGAGGTTCCTGTACCTCCTTCCTGATGGCAGCAGTGAGCAGGGAGCACGACCTGGATGATGGGGGCCCTTCATGGTGGATGTTGCTTTCCTGCGACAACACTTTGAATAGCTGTGCTCAGTGGTAGGGAGGGCTTTACCCTCGATGGATTGGGCAGATTCCACTCCTTTTTTGTAGGCTTTTACATTGATGTTTCCACACCAAGTCACGATGCAATCAATAGTTCAATTTAATGTCGAGAAATCTATACAATATTCATCCTGAAATTCCTTCAATATATTCTCCACCACACATCAATAGAAGTTTGTCTAAGTTTTAGATGATGTGCTGATTCTTTGCAAACTTCTAAAGAAGTAGAGGTGCAGTCATAATGGCAAAACGTGCAGGACCCATGTCAGATTCTATGAAATGACAGGGAAATACTGAGAAATTTAAAGTTGCTGACTCTCTCCTCCTCCTGACGTCGATAATCAGCTCCTTGGTTTCGCAGACATTGGGGGAGAGGTTGTTGTCGTGGCACCACTCAGCCAGATTTTCAATCTCCCTCCTCTATGCTGATTCAGCCAACGACAGTGATGTCATAAGCAAACGTAGAATGGCATTGAGGGTGTTCTTGCCCTCACAGTCATAAGTGTAAAGCGAGTAGAACAGGAGGTCTAAGCACACAGCCTTACGGGATTCTTCTGTGAGGCTCCGGGGATTCTCTCAGACTTTCCTGAAGGTTTCCAGTGTGAAATAAGGAAATATTTTGCAAATACAGCTCTGTTTGTGACGTAATTTTAGTCAGTCACAATAAATGGTCCAGTTCTCTTTTACAAGTCAGTCAGTTACCAGTGCCTGCTTTGCACAAACTATATCCTGGATGACACTGATCAAACATGTCACTCTTGGAATCTAAAGAGTCTCTGAGTAATATTTTGCCACAAGGGACCTGTTACTGATATAGCTAGCAGATGCCTATTTTTAGACTACAGTAATCTATCTGAAGTTTTTTTAAAAATACCTGTTGTTCCTGTTTGATCACCTATGTCATACAACATGGTACATAATGATGTTGATTATATTGCTGCTGTAAGGCAACAAATTTCACGGCCAAGATCTGTGGTAATAAGTTCTGAGCTTGTAAACCCTGCCTGTTGAGCCCAGTCAATGAGATTTACTTCTATTCTTCTGAACTGTTGACTGTACTTGGTTAATCTAACCTCTGTCATGTGATCAACCTTTCCAGAGCCAGTACAGTGCACCTTTCATTACACTCATGTGATAGTAAATATACAGTAAGACCTTAAGAGATAGGAGCTGAATTAGGCCATTTGGCCCTAGAGTCTGCTCCATCATTTCATCATTTCCCTCTCAGCCTCCATTTCCTACCTTCTCCCTGTATCCCTTCATGCCCAAATTGATTCTTCTGAATTCTAGTGAGTACCAGGCCCAGAGCTCCTCATATGATAAACCTTTCAATCCTGGAATTGGTTTTGATAAACTGCTCCAAGCCCTCTGCAATGTTAGCGCATCCTTTCTTAGATAAGGGGCCCAGAACTGCTCACAATACTTCAAGTGAGGCCTCACCAGTGCCTTATAAAGCCTCAATGTTACATCCTTGCTTTTATATTCTAGTCCTCTCAAAATGAAAACTAACATGGCATTTGCCTTCCTCACCACCGACTCAACCTGCAAGTTAACCTTTAGGGAATCTTGAATGTGGACTCCCAAGTCCCTTTGCAACTCAGATTTTTTGAATTCTTCTCTCCATGTAGAAAATAGTCTTCTACTGAAGTGCATGAGCATACACTTCCTGACGCTGTATTGCGTCTGCCTTGAGGAGGAATCTAAAGCTGTGCACATCACTCCACATGTTGTCTCACCAAGTTTCTTGTTCCTGTACTCAACCATTTGTAACCGCTGGGTGCAGCCGCATGCTTGCGTTCAGAGGTTTGCCCATCAACATTTTCTAATCCGTCACCATCTACAGACCTGTGCAAAGGTCTTGGGCGCACATACATTATATCGCTAGGGTGCCTAAGACTTTTGCACAGTACTGGATTTGTCAACGTGGAGCAGAGAGCGAGTTTGTAAATCTGTAGGGAGTGAAGGATGTTGGGAATGGTGAGGGTGGAGAGCCACGGGAGAGGTGAGGGACAGGTGGCAGAGAAGGAGTGCCAGGGTCTATGGGGTGGCAGAGTGTAGACTGAGATACCGGGCAAAGTCATTTGATTCCAAACTATTGGTTTATTGATCATTACAGAATATCTTCCTGCTCCCTCCCCTCTCCCTTTCCATTTTCCCAACCATGATTCCCCTCTCCGTCCCCTTCCCACTCTCAGTCTAGATACCCATATCAGAATCAAGTTTATCAATCACTCACATATGAAATTTGTTTTTTTTTGTGACAGTACTGTGCAAAAGTCTTAGCTATCTATCTATGTGTGTGGGTGTTTATATATATATATATATAGAGCTGACTTTTGGACAGTACTACAGTAATTTTATGAATTGTACAGTACTGCTGTCACAAAAAAACCAAATTTCATAACATATGTGACATTGATAAACTTGGTTCTGATCTGGGTCTCTATATATACATGCGCGCACACACCTAAGACTTTTTCACAGAACTGTGACCAGTATTTTGTTTGGTTTTCCCATTCACTTTCTCTGCGTCTGTCATGGATTTGCCCACTCGCTTGACATCCGAATTACTTTGAAGTCTGTTTTGTGCTTTCTCCACAATTTGCCCACTCAGCCCATGTTACTGGCAAGCTCAGAAATGCTGGTGAGACTCGGGAGATTGCAGCTGCTGAAATGCTGAGCCACCTCCGTGGGGAGAAACGGACAGTCAGTGAGCTGAAAGATTAAAAAGGTGGAGGAGGAAGAACTGGCTGGTGATAGACGGTGGATCCAGATGGGGAGGGTAGAGAGTAGGAATGATGTAAGAAACTGATACTGCTGGAAGAATTCCAGTGGGTCAACCCTGTTCTGTTTAGGGGTTCTCAACCTGGGGTCCATGGACCCCTTGCTTAATAATGTTGGTCCTGATACTAAAAAAAACGGTTGGGAACTCCTCCATTAGCATATGGATCATTTGTACCTCGTCACTTTGATTCCCTAAAGCTTACCCACCAAAACTTGAAATGTAATTGTCCTGTCTTCTTTCTTCATAAAGCCGTGAGACCTACAATGCACTCACAAACTGGTTGACAGATGCCCGGACCCTTGCCAGTCCTAATATCGTCATAATTCTCTGTGGGAACAAGAAGGACTTGGATGCTGATCGGGAGGTCACGTTCCTGGAGGCTTCGCGCTTTGCACAAGAAAACGGTAACTCTTGGCTGTCTAGTCATTTTTTTCCAGCTTAACCTGAGCTAATCAGTATCGGGAAGTCACTGGCACTGTGCAACCAACACTCTAGAGCAAGGATTCCAAAGCTTTTTTATGCCATGAACCAATACCATTAACCGAGGGGTTTGTGGACTGGAGCAACATGTACCCTGTCAGGAGCTTATGAGGGACGTGCTTCCATTTGAACTGGGGTTTCCAGTGAATATTTGGAAGTCTGGGCTTTTCTTTATCATCCTGGAATCGTATCTCACTTATTGTGTCAGAAGTGGGGTTCACTAACAGTCTTGATTCAATGTGAAGTTGAATTTGCTGCTGCCGTTCGACCTCCATAGGGCCTGCATTTGCTCAGAGCTCCCTTTTCTTGTTGGGCTTTCAGAGGTTTGACTTTTTCTCTTAAAATCCCAGAAGCCTGGGAGAAGCAATTCCAAGTTTAGAAGGTAGAGGAGGTAGTTTCCATCAGAGGGAATTGTATAGAATTATAAAACAGCCCAGCATGGAAGGAGACCTCAAGGACAATCCACTCCGATTGACCTATATCCCTCTATGCCAGGGGCCACCAACCCTTTTTACACCGTGAACCAATACTATTAAGCAAGTGGTCTGTGGAGCTCTTGCTCTGCACCTTTCCTATCCACGTACCTGTCCAACTGTCTTTAAATGTCGTACTTGTATCCACCTCTGGCACCAGTCACCAGGAGTTAAAGGCTGAACTACTGTAGCCTCGTGACGAATCACTAAGCTTCCCCTGTCCCATCTGTCATGCAGCTGAGGTCAACGGGACAGCAAGCATCCCCTCCTTGCACGTTGCCCCTGTTTCAGACAGCAACGGTACCATCGTACCTGGGACGTTAAGGTGGCAGCACGTAACTGCGTGTTTCTGAAGGGCTCACCTGAGGTTCTTTCTGGTATTCCCGCTGTAGAGCTGATGTTCCTGGAGACCAGTGCACTGACTGGGGAAAATGTGGAAGAAGCATTTCTGAAATGTGCAAGGACCATCTTAAATAAAATTGAATCAGGTAAGAATAGAATGTGCTCGTGGAACAGTGATCTTATGTCCCCTGCCACCAGTGCAACTCTCCGGCCAGGTCTTCACAAGCACTTCTGTTTTCCTTCTGAAGCTCTGTTAACACCCTCATGTTCTCACTCGAGATGAACGTCGGCTGTCATCAGAGGGAGGGCCTGTTCTTGCAGTCACTCAACATCTTGGGAAATCATGAACTCAGAGTATAGACTTAGATGAGAGGGGAGAGAATTAATTAGAACCTGAAGGGACACTTTTTCATAGTACATAGAACAGTACAGCACAGGAACAGGCCGTTCACCCTCAGTGTTGTGCTGAGCCAGCTAAAAAGCAAATCAAAAACACCCAAACACTAACTCCTCGTGCCTACACCATGTCCCTATCCCTCCATCTTCCTCATATCCATGTGCCTACCCAGACGTCTCTTAAAAGCCTTTAATGTATTTGCCTGTACCACAACACCAGGCAGCACATTCCAGGCATCCACGGCTCTCTGAGTGAAAAGCTTACTCCGCACCAAAACGCTTGAACCTATCCCCTCCCACCTTCAATGTATTGGTCATTTCTACCCTGGGAAACAGATACTCTCTGCCCGTTCTATCTATGCCTCTCATAACCTTGTAAACCTCTATCAGATCTCCCATGAGCCTCCGGCGCTCCGGTGAAAATAACCCAAGTTTATCCAGTCTCTCATGGTGGCACATGCCCTCTAAACCAGACAGTATCCTGGTGAACCTCTCCAGCACTTTCTCCAAAACCTCAACATCCTTCCTATAGTGAGGCGACCAGAACTGTACAACATACTCCACATGTGGCCTAACCAGAGTTTTATAAAGTTGCAACATAACCTCTTGACTTTTGAACTCAAAGCCTCAACTAATAAAAGCAAGCATTCAATAAGCCTTCTTAACCACCTTATTGACCTCTGTAGCCACTTTCAAGGAGCTATGAACTTGGATTCCAAGACCTCTCTGCTCAGCAACACTGTTAAGGATCTTGCCTAGAAGGTAGTCCATTTATGGTATGATCTGCCAGAGGAAGTGGTTGAGACAGATGCAGAAGTCTTAGGCACCCTAGATTTTTTATATTAATTTTATTTTAGATGTTTATTTTTGTCTTCTGCATTAGTGGGTCAGTAGAAAGAACAAGTTTTAGGTGTCCAAACATTCATTTTCCAAAAACTTGTACATTGTACAAAGCCCTGTACAAAAGAATTGTACAAGGCATTGGTGAGGCCAAATTTGGAGTATTGTGTACAGTTCTGGTCACCAAATTATAGGAAAGATGTCAACAAAATAGAGAGAGTACAGAGGAGATTTACTAGAATGTTACCTGGGTTTCAGCACCTAAGTTACAGAGGAAGGTTGAACAAATTAGGTCTTTATTCTTTGGAGCGTAGAAGGTTGAGGTATTTAAAATTATGAGGGGTATAGATAGGGTTGACGTGGATAGGCTTTTTCCATTGAGAGTAGGGGAGATTCAAACAAGAAGACATGAGTAGAGAGGGGGCAAAAGTTTAGGGGTAACACGAGGGGGAACTTATTTACTCAGAGAGTGGTAGCTGTGTGGAACGAGCTTCCAGTAGAAGTGGTAGAGGCAGGATCGATTTTGTCATTTTTTTAAAAATTGGATAGTTATATGGACAGGAAAGGAATGGAGGGTTATGGGCTGAGTGCAGGTCGGTGGGACTAGGTGAGAGTAAGCGTTCAACATGGACTAGAAGGGCCGAGATGGCCTGTTTCCGTGCTGTAATTGTTATATGGTTAACTTAAATGTTACAGAGAAATGTTTGTATTTCATTAAAGAAATTAACATATTAAGTAATAGACCACTTTCAAATCATGCCGAATCTCTGCAAACTCCTAAGGAAGTAGAGGGGCAGCCGTGATGCTGGGCGCAGGCTGTGTGACTCCCACAAAATGCAGCTGCCTTCTTGTTGTAAATGTACAGGTGAGCTTGACCCCGAGCGCATGGGCTCAGGCATCCAGTACGGCGACGCCTCGCTACGCCAACTCCGGCAGCCCAGAAGCATGCAGACACAAAACAAGCAGCAGTGTAACTGCTAGGCACGGTGGCCGTGACTCGATGCTGTGGAGCTCATGTAAAAGCAGGTAGGATTCGCGGTGTGGTGTCAATACAGAAGGTTTCTGGGGATCTAGTTGTGTTTCTAAGGTGGTGAAAGGTTAAATTAAGGAACCTGGGAGCAAATCAAGAAAAAATGGGGGGGTGGGGTGCATCACCTTAAAATCAGAGCCATATCGAACCGGGTTGGTGTCAGGAAACTTTTTTTCTAATGGTCTTATCGAGGATGTCAATGAATACAGGGAGAAGACAGGAAAATGGGGTTGCGAGGGGTAATAAATCAGCCAGGATGCAATGGCAGAGTAGACTTGATGGGCCCAATGGCTTAATTCTACTCCTGTGTTTTATGGGCTAATGGTCCATGGTGTGCTGGAACTCTCTCCCTAGAATAGGGGTTCCCAATGTGCAGTCCGTGGACCCCTCAGTTAGTAGGGGACCCTGGCATTAAAGGAAAGGTTGGGTATCCCATGTCACTGTGCTTAGGGGTGAGTTATATTTTCAGTATTGAGATTAATAAGTTTTAAGTGAGACGAAGATACCAAGGTAAATGAATGAAGTCACATAAGGTTTAGCCAAATGAATGGGCACCAAGTGTACTTTACTCAAGGTCTTCTGCAGAGAGAAAGAAGATGAATGCTCTCGAGTCAGTATTGACTGGATTTTCGTCCAGGTCTCAGAGAAAGACATAACAGGAGCTTTCAGTTTCATCTCCGATTTGCATCGACATGTACTGTCCCAACCCTGTAGAGATCTTTACTCTGTATATAACCTGTTCTGATTCTATCCTGCAAGTGTGTGATGGGCCAGTATGGAGGGAGGAATAAACTCTTTTTGGGCTTCCAGCTGCGTACAGGTATCGATTTCAACTGACATTTCAATGACAAACCTGCCATCTTCATCAGGGATGATGCCTAGGCATATCTAGTCCAGTGGTGTTTATACCCCCATAGTCTGTTCCTCCGAATCCAATCAGGTTTCCGCTGTCCCACCTTGTTTGCACTCAAGTTCCAATTCTTACTTAGAGCGAGACCATTGTCTTTGTTAAAATTCTTTTCCTCTAGTTTTGTTTCAGTGGTTTCCTTTACCAGGCAGTTGCAAAAGCCATTGGTGCGGCACATTAGTTTTGTGCCATGGAAGCCAATCCAATGGCCATTCTGAAAGCAATGTTCTGCTACTGCCAGTTTCTCCAGGTAACCCAAATGGATTCACCTCCTGTGCTCCTTGATGCAGGTTTCCACCATGCATCCCTCCGTCCAATAAATTCTGTCCAGACAGGACACACGGTGAAAATTCGTCTAAAGGAACACAGGAGCTGTACCCGTTTGAGTTACCTGGAGAAATGTGTGGTACAGGAAACCATTGAAATAAAGCTAGGGAAAAGAATTTTAACAAAGAGGAAGGTCTCACTCTAAGTAAGAACTGGAATTTGATTGTCAACAAGGTGGGACAGCAGAAACCAGATTGGTTAGTCCTCATCCAATCAATAGAGATGGACAATGGGGGTATAAACACCACCAGACTAGACATGCCCAGGCATCATCCCTGATGAAGATGGCAGAGTTTGTCATCGAAAAAATGGTTACAATCAATATCTGTACCTGGCCGGAAGCCTGAGAAGAGTTTATTCGTTATATACACCAGAAAAGCGCTAGATCTTTTTTCAATATAGAGTGAGCTTTACCTAATCAGTCCTGGGAGTGTGTAATGGGACAGTGTAGATGGATCTGTATCTAACCCGTGCTGTCCCTGTCCTGGGAGTGTGTGATGGGACAGTGTAGAGGGAGCTTCACTCTGTATCTAACCCGTGCTGTCCCTGTCCTGTGAGTGTGTGATGGGACAGTGTAGAGGGAGCTTCACTCTGTATCTAACCCGTGCTGTCCCTGTCCTGGGAGTATGTGATGGGACAGTGTAGAGGGAGCTTCACTCTGTATCTAACCTGTGCTGTCCCTGTCCTGGGAGTGTGTGATGCGACAGTGTAGAGAGAGTTTCACTGTTTCTAACTTGTACTTGCAACTTGATTAGAATGCCATGATTTTGAATTTAGATTTTCCTTCCTCTTTGGGCCTTGATGTAATTTTATTTTATCTTCAGCTTTCTAGCCCCACGTTGTTGCTTTAATCTCATTGTTGGATGAATATCTAGAGGCAAATTCTGTTAGTTGCGTTTGACTTTTTCTGGAGATGCTTTAGACGCCATTTGTAGCCACGATGAGTTAATCCCACATAAAACGAAGATCAAATAGGCTTGTCCTGTGGACTGAGATTGAGGAAGATTGGCCTACACCCAATTTGGAAGAATGGACTATTCTGGATTCTGAGAGGGATTGACACTGAGAAATAGTTTCATTTAACCAGCGAGCATATATCTGAGGCAGTGTCCCAGGATAAAGCACAAGGTGACGGAAATAATCTTCCTGAAAGCTCTTGAACCTTTGAAGTTCTGGGTGCTGAGTTGTTGAATATAAAGTAGTTAGGAGAAGGTAAACTGTTGAATATCATTATGATGAGGTAAACGAGTGGATAAGGCCGGCGGGGCAGGTAGATGTTGTGCTTAGGACGAGTAACTGAACACTGCCCTCCCACCTGGGAATTAGTCATTGTGTGCTTGGAGGATTGAGACAGTAACACGCCAGTTCCCAACCTGCGTTCCACGGACCCCTTACTTAATGGTATCGGTCCGCAGCATAAAAAAGGTTGGGAACTCTTGAAGTGACGCGTACCTTTAATGCAGTAAACTACTGGCACTGCGTGGTAAATGGGAACGGCTCACCCTTGACCTCAGATGAAATTAATGCAGAATATTAAAATAGAACACTCTCACTTGTCACAGCCCTTTGGGGTTTATGGATGTGTACAGGGATGTATTTTAATTTAAAGAAAGTATCCCAAGGCGGAAATGGCTATACGTGGTGATTGGAGTAAAGTGTTGGGGAGGGGGCTGTCAGAGGTGACTTTTTACACAGAGTACGCTCTGCCAGGGAAGGTGGTAGAGGCAGTTACCTTAGTGACGCTTATGAAACTCTTAGGTAGGCACATGGATGATAGAAAAGCGGAGGGCTGTGTAGTTGGGAGGGGTGGGATTGATTTTAAAGTAGGTTACAAACCCAGCTTGTTGTGGTGTCCTATGTTCATCCAACAGTTGTAAGATCAGTGTAAGGTCATTTAGAACTGAGGTTGGTAACAACTTCTCGTAGGGGGTAGTGAATCTCTGTAAAGGATTGTGCAGACTATGTCATTTAAAGTGGATGTAGATAACATCTGAAAGCTGTAGATAAATTTTAAAAAGATGAGGGGGTTTATTTATTTATTTATTTATTGCCGCTCAGAATAGGCTCTTCTGGTCATTCGAGCCATCCGGCCCAGCAGTCTTCTGATTTAACCCTAGCCTTTTACAATGACCAATTAACCTACCAACTGGTACGTCTGTGAACGTACAGTCTCCTCGCAGATTATGTCGTAATTGAACTCTGTACTCTGACCTGTAATAGCGTCGCGCTAACCGCTACCCTTCTGTGCCGCCCCACGGTTGAGGCACTGCAGTGCAATTTTACAAAGCACTGTTCAGCACAAGGTCCTGGGCCAAAGGGCCTGTACTGTACTCTGTTCTGTATTCAAGTTGCTTAATCATGTTTGGAAATAACGCCTGGCCTCTCTTTCTCTTCTCTCCGACAGTGCTGCAAGTTGATCGGTTCGATGGAAACCTTACGACCAGGGGGTGAAGCACTGGCCTTGGTTGGTTTATCTGGGGGGTTGGTGCCTTGCCTTGAGGTCTAATGACTCCTTGTACAGTATACCGTGTGTCATCTGCCTGTTCAGTGAGCTATCCTCCCAGTTCTAATGTTTTATATAACTGTATCCCCATTGGTTAGCTTTCCTAGCCACATGACTCCACAGGGTGTAAAGATGAAAAATAATATCCTCTTTTTTTTTCAAAAAGAGACCACACAAAATGTGTTTATGTGTGTGGAATGGTTTAGAGTCTCCCATTTAATTTTTATTTCAGTGAAGGGTCATGCTACTTAAACCCAAGACTATACTGGCAAACTCTGTGCAATAGACTTTACCCACCACCCACCATTCTGAGTGTAATTACTAGTCAAATTGGTCAATGTAGATAGACTTACTCCATTCTCACCTAATCGCAACCTGTTGTGCTTCAGCACGAGCTGCACAATAACAATTAATTTAACTTTGTTCGACTATTGCCAGCATAATCAATCCCAAATCTGCGAGGGTAGCACTACTTTTTTTTTTGCACTGGGTGAATTGGTTTCTTGTTCTCTCGTTTTAATCATCAGGGGTGGTGTGCAGCCTGCTGACCCAAAATGCTGTCTCTTGTCCTGACTTTCAAGCCTGCTTCCTCCTTCCCTGATAACCCTGCGTATCTGACAGAGCGAGGGTGTGCTTCTCTGCCGAGTTTCTCTTACCGTGTTGTACCCTACCCCCTTCACTCTGTCCTGCATTGCAAGGGTTGGACTTTGAACGTAAGAGGTGGCAAGGGCTGTGCAGCCTGCTTCACAGTTCAGGCCGATCGTGACCAAGTGCACTGCCAGTCCTTTGGTTTCCTTGTCACACTTGCCAGTCATGTGATAAGCTCCCAGTCGTGGTCCTGATGCAGCTATTTGAGGACGGGGGGGGTCCCAGCTTCCCAAGAAATATGAAGGGATTCCTCTAATTTGTGGGCAAGTGTTTAGTGCTCGTTGGGTGGGGGTGGGGGGGGGGATGCTGATTCTCTGACAGTTATCTTGAGGATGACCTACCCCTCCCACAGAGTTCACAGCAGGTTATGACTTCAATTTGTGGCTGAATGTGGCAGGAGTTGGGTTGGGTTGTCCAGATCCTGTTGTGTTCCAATATGAAGGTATAAAGACCACCTACATTCCTGTACTGTCCAGAGTATTGAGGCTGAGCCTCCAAGCCCTCTTCTCCACCACTGGGAACAGTTCCTGGTATGACGATGGACGGCATTCTCAACAAGCAGCCGCCATCCCCTGCAACTGCCTTTAAAATTGGAAGGCTCTTCACTGCCCCACTCATGTACCCCAACGACGACACCAATGAATAAATCTGAACCCTTCGGTCGTTCAGAGTTGCTGTTCAAGTGGCTCCATCCACCTTGAACATTTCATCTGTGATCCAATATCTGGTTTTATTCTCAGTCTCAGCTATACATCCCTATCACCCCTCTCCCCACCAAACTCGGAGCAACTGAAGAGCAAGAAGTTTACTGTACTAAGTATCCCTTTCAGGGGTTCCCAATCCACAGACCCCTTGCTTAATGGTAATGCTAAGGCTTAGATTGTGGGAAGAAAACCAAGTTGTTCCTCAGCCAATCCTGCTTCCTACGAATCTCCTGTCCCGTTGCCTTGTTGCATTAGTTGCTGCAGCATTCCCAACCAAATTAGTTTCTGCTGGCACACTCCAAAGATTGGTCTAACCTGCCTATACATATCAGACGAGTGGAGGGACGTTCCTTGCCACACAACCATCGTCACGAGGACAGATAGATGAGGGCTGCAGGGAGGCTGAAGCAGTTGCTAACAGCAGGCAGTGCCATTTAACATGCTAACTCTTCCAGGAGGCAAATTCCTTGAGCTTTAGAGTTGAGTAAACCCTACATGATTGGGTGTTGGCCGTTGCAGCACCCACGATCTGGTATGTGGGCAGAGAGCAAAGCTGAACTTGCACCTTGTGTCCCAAGTTTGAGTAGCCCTGTAGCATTCAACGTCTCTGTTCAGACAGGGTGAATGACCACGGCTAGAGTAGCAGAGTAGTCTTTGACCTTAGAACAGTATCCAGTAAGAAATACCAATACTTAATGGCTAGGGAGAGGGGTTCAGGCGATGTACAGACAGCAACCTTTTGTTTATTTCTGTGCTGGTCTGTGAAATGTCCTCACCAGTTCTTGTTCCAGTTGGGCCTTTTGACCACTCCAACCCTGCAACTGCAAAGTAGTCGTTAACTATCTGTGGACACTTCTGAGGGGCTTCTAAAGGGCGGTCGTCTTGTTTTCTCAACTACGCTTCCCCAGGGTTGCTGCACCTCAAATGCAGGAGTTTTGCTCCATCTTAATTTCAACCTAATGTCATCAGAGTGTAGGCCTCCATTCGCTGTTGGACGGTACAGTATACACCTCTGGGAATTGAGTTGTGTTATTTTCATCCTTAGAATACTTCAGCCTAGTCCAATCCTCACCCTGTCTCCACATGAACCAAAGGTCATAGCTGGTCTCAGTTAAGCAACCAAGCCCAAATTAAGAGAATCCCACTTGAGTGCACCGTCCTTGGGGCAAGAAATTCCGCCACACGTGTGTTGGCCAAATCCAGATGCAAAGTGTCTTTTCCAAAAGTGGGAAGAATAAGGATTCAGAATGAGCACGGCTGACATAATCTACCTGCACTGTACCTCCCCAGCTCTATCTCACTCCACCTCTCTTGGCCTCTCCCTCCTGCTTCCACCCATCCCCCTCTCATGTTGCTCCCCTCCCTTGTCTGCTCTCTCACACAAGCATCATTTATAATTATCACCAAATGAGATCTCCCCTCAGCAGGCCGTCCATCGATCCGTTGCTCCCCTCTGGGACGAGAGAGCAGCTTTTGGAATTTATATCAAACTGAGCTAGCACCTTTATAAGTGATGGCTGGAAGTAAGCAAGCAGGAGGTACATATCAGACAGTTGTATATGGACGTCTCTGTATGGTCTATATACCACATAAATCATATATGGTATAAATCATATATGCATTCTATCATCAAGTCATGGACTAATACCGTTAAGCGAGGAATCCGTAGACCCCAGCTTGGGAACCTCGATCTACTGTATACGAACGCGTTCCATTTCAGTGCCGACACACACCAGGGGTTGCGATAATGATTAAAACGTGCAGTTTGGTACTGGCAGTTTATGATGTCGCCTGACCTCGAGTGTGTTACAGAATGGTTTGACGCGTTTCCTGGGTGCGGTACCCAGCTGTTGGATGCTGTGCCCTCTGCTTCCCGCTGCTAGTTTCCTCCCCGCCCCTCACCTTCCTGAAGAGGCAGAGGGAGTCTGCCACGCCAGCCCTCTCGTTAGTGTGAGCCGAGCGCGCTCGGTTTCTGCATTCGTTCACCGAGGAACGGCCGGCCCCTGTGGCGACGTTTGGAAGTAGACACTGTCCCTTGAGGAATGGCTGGCGATGGAGCCTCCGGTGCAAGCTCCCCGAGTCGGTCAGTCAGGCAGGACTGAGCGGTCAGTGGCTGCCAGCCGGACCTTGGCCATTGGTGAAACCAGCTGCAGCCTCTGCTTTCGGGACCTAGGCTGATGGGTGGTGGAGCGGCTGCTCTCTGTGACTGAGGGGGAGCCTTTCTGACTGCCCCTCATGTTGAACCGTGAGCTTTCTAACCTTACCAACATCACTGGTTCTGTGCTACATGAAGTTGGTATATTCGAGACCCACCTCCCTCTCCCCAGACCTGGGAGAACTGCTTTTAGCTTCTGATGGTTGATGAGTCACCACGAGGCCCTTTGAAATATCCAGCTGCCTGAAACCCTCCCGTGTGAGGTCATCATGTAGAATTGCTAACCTTGTGCTCTCAGACAGATGCTAATTGCAGTTGAAGTTCATACCTGAGGAAGTCATGTCATATTTAACACTGTCACCGTAGCTAGACACTCCCCTCCCTTCCCAAACGACTCTGTAGACAATACATTCCATGCAATCCAGAAAATGCTGTGTTTTCTGTCACATTTTTTTCTCTTGCTTTCTGTATGTCACCTTCTTCCCCGTCCTTGGTCCCGAATAAAAATGCACGCAAAGTCTTACATTTAGTGAACATCCTCCTATTGGACAATAAAGCAGCCTTGTCCGATCCCACGAAGCGTTTGCAGAGATAAACCGGAACTGTAGTTTCCTTCAACTGATGACACAGTGCTCCATTAACCGATGGAATTTCATCTTAATCTGAAATTACAAATTTGAGTCATTTTAACCTATTTTAAAAAAAATAACTCTTAAGAGCATCTTATCAATTAATAACTCCCAATATCTCTTAAGAGCATCTTACCAGCAGGTTTCTATTCAGATTTTACTGACTGCATAATTAGTAAATAACCCAGCATTATTTACTAATTAGGCAGTTAGTTCGGGAAGGAAGTGAAAGGAGTAACTGTTTCCACTAGTTCAGGGTCTCCGAGGCCAGCTGATTATTTGTGTTGTGTTGTGCATTGGGCCGTTTACAGACCCAGCGCACTGAATCAGGTGCAGTGCGTCTGTAGCGCACCACTGGGTGACCATCCTGCCACAGTGCAGGTCAGACAGAGCCTCCGGAATTCTCCCACACCATTGCATGAAGACCAGTCAACAACTGCAGTACAATCCTCAGCGGGCCATTGGTGTGGTGCAAGGAGTAATTGATGAAGCTGACAGGAGGGTGGGGGATCAAGTTTCGTCACCAAAGTATATGGGCTGTCTTTGTTTAAATTTGCTCTTGCCCTCATCCCACAAAGGAGAGTTAGCACTCACATGCTTAGCCAGTTACTGAAGGCTATGAAGTTCAATGATGTAATATCGCTTCTTCTGGAAACTTTTCCTTTTGAATTTCCTTCTGACTTTTTCCCCTCCTGAGGTCTGGTGCACACAGATTCCTCTCACTCCTCTCCCACATGTGGTGACGTTCAGGTGGTTACCTCAAGATGAGAGCATTACACAAGCCCCCCCCCCCCCCCCCCCGGACAAATGGACTGAATCTAAGTCCGTACTTGTGTCGCCATCATAAGGCTTGAGCTAAAGAACGAAAGCCCATCCATTGCCAGTACCCTTTTCCTCCTGATGTACGGTTGCATTGTTTTAAATAACTTTGTCCGGATGCATCCACAAGGCAGGAATCTCTGATCTGCGCTGTCAGTGGAGCAGAGAGTAGGGACTCCAGAACTTGCGAGGAGGTTTGGATGGAAGGAATATCACAAGAAGATTGGCGTGATGCCCCCTGGAGTTGAACATCTTGCTGGCTCTCCATATTAACAGCAAGAGTGACTGCTTTAGAAGTCTCTGGGTGGGGCCCCTTCCCTCTGACACAGGAGAAGGATGAATGCTTGGATGAGGGAGGAAACACCACAAAACCTTTTTCCATAAAATACAGGAATCTTACCCTGTTACACCATAAACCAGTTGTTCTCCAATCAGCCAGCCCACTCCAACCCCCCCCCCCCCCCCCCCCACCACCTTGAGTCCATGGATTTTCCAATAATTTGCCGTACATTCTCAGAAACGGGATCCGAAGGCTTTCTTGTGGTCTTCCCTGGAGCTGCTGTTACTTCTTGCTGGAATTCCAGCAGATTCCCTGACTGCCAGGCTTCAAGACAACCAGAACTATTGTGAGGTAGCTGTTGGCGTACTGCTTGATGGGTTCTGTACTTTTGGAGCATATCTGTAAATAGGTTTGCCTTTTCCTTCCCATTGGTGTTTGCCAGGGTTATTTATTCTTGCCTACGTTGTTGTGTTTATTTGCCGCACATCAAAGTGTCTGCACAAAGGAAGTTGGTGAGACCCAGGTTGGTAGCTGGACCTAACTGAGTTTTGTCGTGTTTTAAGGCGGTTGTTTCGCTGGTGTTTTAGCGCCCGTCCATAGTGTTGTTTTAAAAAGGGACTGGTGTTCTGTGCTTTGCAGTTCCAGGAGCCTGTGTGCCACACTACCCTTCAGGGCTGGATGTGTTCCCTAGTGCCTGCACACATCATGTTGGCCACTGTCCCCCCCTCTCTCTCTGGTGGATTTAGATGGTGTGTGGGGATAAGAGAGCTAAGAGCAAGCAAGCCCACCTCCCTGGCAAAAACAGCTCGGAGAGAGAGGAGGGGCTCACCATTCCCAAGTGCCTCTTTCCATCTGGCCCTCTGTGTCCATTAGAGTCTCACTCATTGGCTGTGGCATGAGTGCCACATGACTTGAAGCTTCACTCTGATTGGAAGGATCACCGAGCTGAAGTGCTGTAAGACCAGTGACCCTGGTTCGAAGTTTCAGAGTGCACAACAAGGTCATCTCCAGCCAACCGCATCTCCTCCATGAGTGTCCCTCATTCTTCCCTCACTCCCATCCCTTCAACACCATCTGCTGTGAGCATTCAGGCTTTCTGATTCCACCCCCCATCCATGCCAGCTAGAGCTACATATACCTCCATTTCTTTTTTCGTAAGCCACATTCACCAAGAAAGCAGGGACTCCTGTGTAAAGCAGAGACCATCCTTGCTGACAGGCTCTGGGAATGACTTCCCTGTTTGGCAATCCAATGCCAGGGATGTGCTGAGGGACGGTCTTGTCAAGGCCCTCAATGCATCCCTGGGATTGGCTAACAGCAACCTTCGAACTTCGACAGAGGGAAGAGGGAAGTTGTTTTCCCAAACTGATCTCGTCCCTCCAAAAAAAGTACAATTCATGAAAGGCGGCATTGAAAGAAAATGAACCGCTTTCTTTCGTCCCAGGAGGGCTCGCGGTCCTGAAGCTTAGCCTCCCTGTCCTGGTAAGCGTAGGGTCCACTTGGATCTCCCTAGCATGATTGTCAGAGAGTGAAACTGGGAAAGGTGTGTGGGGCCAAACACAATGACATCCATGTTGAAACATCCTGACACAAGTCTCGAATAAACATCACCCGTTCCTCTTCCTCCCGCCTTGGCAAGAACACACCTTTCTGTTCTCAGCTGAAGGTATGAAACCAAAAATCAAACTATTCGCTCCCCCCTGTATTCCTTTCCATCCCGTTCAAGTAAGTTATTGCAATTGGAATTATTCAGTGAAATGGCGGCTATCTCGTCCTATTCTGTGTGTTAATGCCTGACTGTTAAGGGAGTGTCAGTGGAATTAAATGGAGACAGGTTGCTGTGGCCTTGTTAAGGTACGTGATCTACAGAATAATAACCCATTGTGTCTTGTGCCTCTCAGTAAGTGTGTGGAGAGCATACGCACAGAGACTGCACTATAAATCTTTTTTTGAAAAGCACTCGTACTGTGATTTGGGGAAAGATTAAATCTCCACTGATTCCTTGTGTTAAATTGTTTTTTGTTACGATTTTGTGTTTTATTTTTGCTTATACGTGCATTCATACATGTCTTGCAACTTGTTGCTAACAGCACGTTGCCTCAGATGTACCAGATTCCTGTAACAAAAGTCTTTGATTTCATTAAAACACATTAAAATTGCATTGGCACTCTGTTGCTGCTTCCTGTTGTTTGGGGCTGGGGCTGTCTTTGGTGTGGGCACGGTCTGTGTACATGGAACAACGACTGGGGGGGTGGGGGTATATAGAATCACACCATCTATAATTGGTTCGTAGGCTAATTGGTCATTGGTCAGTGGCACAGGCCAGAAAGGCTTATTGCACGCTCTATTCCAATAATAACAATAGTAATAACTTGTCACAGTCCTTCCTCATTCCTGGTCCAATTTCTGGAGTTTCCTCCCCAACAGCACAGAGGGAGCACCTAAAATCCTCAATGTCCACAAGACAGGAGCAGAATTAGGCCACTCGGCCCATCGAGTCTGCTCTCCCATTCATTATCCCTCTCAACCCAATTGTCTTGCCTTCTCCCCGAAACCTTTGATGCCCCGGTTAATCAATAACTCATCAACCTGTGTTTTAAATATACCCAATGACCTGGCCTCCAAAACCATCTCTGGCAATGAATTCCACAGGTTCACCAGCCTCTGGCTAAAGAAATTCCTCCTCATCGCTGTTCTGAATGGATGTCCCACTATTCTGAGGCTGAGCCCTCTGGTCCTAGACTCGCCCATTATAGAAAACATCCCCACACCCACTCTGTACAGATCTTTCAGTATTTGATAGGTTTTAATGAGATCTGCCCTCATGTTAAACTCCAGTGTGTACAGGCAGTGAGACATCAACTCCTTGTGTGTTAACCCTGTCATTCCCATGAACCTCCTTTGGACGACTCATCCCCACCTGCTCGATGGGGGAGAGGCCTTGCCTGTAATACCCACGAAAGAATAGCAAAATTAAAAACTCAACAGCTCTGAGCTTGTTCTTGATTTCTAGGGAAGTAGCTGGTAGGGCCTCAACCTTACAGCGCCAGAGAGACCATTTTGATTCCTGACCTCTGGCAATGTCTGTGGAGTTTGCATGTTCTGCCTTTTGACTGTGTAGATTTCCTCCCAGGTGCTCTGGTTTCCTCCCATATCTCTCAGACATACAGGTCGGTGGGTTAGTTGGCTGTTATAATCTGTCCATAGTGTGTAGGTGAGTGGAAGAATCTGAGCATGGATGTTGATGGGAATAACATGATTAATGTAGGAATTAATGGCACAGAATCAGTGGGCTGAATGGCTTGTTTCTCTGCTCTGTGATTCCAATCTGATTGTTACCTCCATGTATTTATCTAAAGTGGATTCCAGTTGATTGGACATATTAGCCAAAGCTTCATGTTTGTTTTGTGCCAGATTGCATTATGTCTTTCCATGACCATGACTGTTCTTGGCAAATTTTTCTACGGAAGTGCTTTACCATTGCCTTCTTCCAGGTAGTGTCTTTACAAGTTGGCTGACCCCAGCCAGCTTCAACACTCTTCAAAGATTGTCTGCCTGGCGTCAGTGGTCACATAACCAGGACTTGTGATCTGCACCGGCTGCTCATATGACCGTCCACCACCTACTCCCATGACTTCACATGACCCTGATTTTGGGTGGGGCTAAACGGGTGCTACACCTTGAATGCTGGATGAACTCAGCAGGTCAGGCAGCATTTTGTGTGTGTTGCTTGGACTTCCAATATCTAGATTTTCTCTTGTGTGTGTCAAACCTTGCCCTGCAGGCTAGGAGGGAGAAGGGTCCTCCATTGGTAGAGACATATCTCCACCCCACCACCGCAAAGCGTCATGGAAATAGTTGCAAAGGTATTTTTTTAAAAAGACAAACTACCATTTAACTGAGTAGCATTATGTATTTAAATAAAATACAGAACAATATTCAGCAATTATTCTTGGAGTCTGAATGAATACACTGACTTCATCGAGACCTGTTCGGATGTGTGTGTGCCTCCTGGCAGCAAGACATCATGCAGGTACAGCAGGCAGTGAAGAAAGCTAATGGCATGCTGGCCTTCATAACAAGGGGAGTTGAGTATGGGAGCAAAGAGGTCCTTCTGCAGTTGTACAGGGCCCTGGTGAGACCACACCTGGAGTATTGTGTTCAGTTTTGGTCTCCAAATTTGAGGAAGGACATTCTTGCTATTGAGGGAGTGCAGCGTAGGTTCACGAGGTTAATTCCCGGAATGGTGGGACTGTCATATGCTGAAAGATTGGAGCGACTGGGCTTGTATACACTGGAATTTAGAAGGATGAGAGGGGATCTGATTGAAACATATAAGATTATTAAGGGATTGGACACGCTAGAGGCAGGAAACATGTTCCCGATGTTGGGAGAGTCCAGAACCAGAGGCCACAGTTTAAGAATAAGGGGGGGGGGGGCATTTAGAACAGAGTTGAGGAAAAACTTTTTCACCCAGAGAGTCGAGGATCTGTGAAATGCTCTGCCTCAGAAGGCAGTGGAGGCCAATTCTCTGGATGCTTTCAAAAAAGAGTTAGATAGAGCTCTTAAAGATAGCGGAGTCAAAGGATATTGTGAGAAGGCAGGAACGGGGTACTGATTGTGGATGATCAGCCATGATCACATCGAATGGCAGTGCTGGCCCAAAGGGCCAAATGGCCTACTCCTGCACCTATTGTCTATCATACCCAAACCAAAGGCTGTGTGGATGAACAAGGAGATGCGTAGCCTGTTTAGGGCTAGATCTGTGGCATTCAAGACCAGTGACCCAGGTACGACATAGGGAAAGCAAAAAAAACCAATTCCGATTGACGTTAGAAATGGAATCGGATGCATTTCGGCTGTGGCAGGATTTGCAGGCCATTACTTCCTACAGAGTGAAACCTCATGAAGGGCTATGATGCTTCACTCCCAGTGGCAAAACATCAGGCTCTGGTGGGGTACCTGGTAGGGCGCTGAATACCTGTGCTAACCAACTGGCAGAAGTGTTCAAAGGCAACTGCTGCAGTCAGAGGTTCAAAGTAAATCTATTATCAAAGTACATATATGTTACCGAGATTCATTTTCTTCTGGGCATACTCAATAAGTCTATACAACGATAAACACAACAAAATCAATGAAAGACCACAGCAAATAGGGTGTTCAACCAGTGTGCAAATATAAAAAGAAAGAAATAATAATTAACAAATAATATATAATATCAAGAACATGAGATGAAGAGTCCTTGAAAGTGAGTCTGTTGGTTGTGGGAACATCTCAATGATGGGGCGAGTGAAGTTATCCCCTCTGGTTCAAGAGCCAGATGGCTGAGGGGTAGTAACTGTTCCTGAACGTGGTGGTGTGAGTCCTGAGGTTCCTGTACCTTCTTCCTGATCAGAGCAGTGAGAAGAGAGAATGTCATGGGCAGTAGGGGTCCCTGCTTCAAAGAAGTGACAATTACATCTGAGCCCAAGTAGAGCAGGATGATCTGCCTCAATGGCTATTGTCCAGTGGCACTGTGATGAAATGCTTTGAGAGGCTGGTCCTGTCTAGAGTCAACTCCTGCCTAAGCAAGGACCTGGACTCACTGCATTTTACCTATCGCCACAATAGATTACAGCGGATGCAGTCTCACTGGCTCTCCATTCGGCCTCGGATCATCTATGTCAGGCTGTTGTTTATTGACTACAGCTCAGCATTCAACACCATCATACCCTCAGTTCCTTTTAACAAATTCTAAAAACCTGAGCCTCTGTACCTCCCTCTGCAACTGGATCCTTGACTTCCTCACCGGGAGACCACAGTCCGTGCGGATCAGAAATAACACCTCCTCGCTAACAATCAACATAGGTGCATTGCTCCACTCTCTACACTCATGCCTTTGTGGCTGGGCACAGCTCAAACACTATCTGTAAATATGCTGACGACACAACTATTGTTGGCAGAATTTCAGCTAGTGACATACAGGAGCGAGGTAGGTCAGCACCAACCTTAGATACAACATCAGTAAGACCAAGAAATTGATTGTGGACTCCAGGAAGAGGAAATTGGGGGGGGGGGGGGACACCCAGTCCTCACCGAGGGACCAAGTTCAAGTTCCTGGGTGTCAGCATCTCTGAGTACCTATCCTGAGCCCAACATATCGATGCAATTACAAAGAAACCATGAAAACGTCTATATTTAATTAGGAGTTTGAGGAGATTTGGTATGTCACCAACGACACTCGCAGATTTCTACAGATAGATAGATAGATACTTTATTCATCCCCATGGGGAAATTCAACTTTTTTTCCAATGTCCCATACACTCCACCATGTGAGAGTCTACTCCCATCTCCGTTAGTTTGTGCCTTAAGATCTTGGGCTGGATGGTGTTAAAGGCACTAGAGAAGTCAAGGAATGTAATCCTCACAGCACAACTGACCCCATCTAGGTGAGAGAGTGATTTGTGCAGCAAATACGTGATAGCATCCTCCACTCCCACCTTCTCCTTATACGCAAACTGAAGAGGATCCCGGGCGTGCCTGGTTTGTGGCCTCAGATTCTGTATTATCAGCCGCTCCATGGTCTTCATCACGTGCGACGTCAAGGCAACAGGTCTGAAGTCATTCAACTCCTTTGGTTGTGGTTTCTTCGGTACCGGGACAATACAGGATGTTTTCCACTGTCTGGGTACTCTTCTCTGCTCCAGGCTCAGGCTCATGTTGAAGATGCGCTGTAGTGGTTCTCCCAGCTCAGTCGCACAGGCCCTCAGTAATCGTGGGGAAACTCCATCCGGTCCAGCCGCCTTGCTAGTACAGATCTTCCTCAGTTGACCTTCCACCTGTGCAGCCGTAATCCTGGGCGTGGGCAAGGTCTCCTGTGAGTGGCTATTTTCCTGTGAGGGAAGTAAGCCTGGTGTGGATTTCTGCGGTGAGGATGAGATTGTGCTGTCGAACCTGTTGAAGAAGTTGTTCAGCTGGTTCGCTTTCTCCACATCTCCACTTATGTTTGCCCCCCGCTTTGCACCGCATCCGGTGATGATCTTCATCCCATCCCACACCTCCTTCATGCTTTTTTTCTGCAGCTTTTGTTCTAGCTTCCTCCTATACTGCTCCTTTGCCCCCCTTATCTGTACTCTGAGTTCCTTCTGAACTCTTTTAAGCTCCAACCGATCACCATCTTTAAAGGCCCTCTTCTTCTGGTTTAGGAGGCCTTTGATGTGACTAGTGATCCAGGGCTTATTATTGGGATAGCAGCGAACAGTTCTAACAGGGACAACGGCATCCACACAAAAGTTAATATAGTCCGTTGTGCATTCAGTGACCTCCTCAACGCCCCCACAGAGCCCCCCTTGCAGTACATCCCAGCTAGTAGTACCGAAGCAGTCTCTCAGGGCCTGTTCAGCTTCAGGAGTCCACTTCCTAAAAGAGCGTGTGGTAGTGGGATGCCTCATCACAATAGATAGATAGATAGATAGATAGATACTTTATTCATCCCCATGGGGAAATTCAACTTTTTTCCAATGTCCCATACACTTGTTGTAGCAAAACTAATTACATACTATACTTAACTCAGTAAAAAAATATGATATACATCTAAATCACTATCTCAAAAAGCATTAATAATAGCTTTTAAAAAGTTCTTAAGTCCTGGTGGTAGAATTGTAAAGCCTAATGGCATTGGGGAGTATTGACCTCTTCATCCTGTCTGAGGAGCATTGCATCGATAGTAACCTGTCGCTGAAACTGCTTCTCTGTCTCTGGATGGTGCTATGTAGAGGATGTTCAGAGTTATCCATAATTGACCGTAGCCTACTCAGCGCCCTTCGCTCAGCTACCGATGTTAAACTCTCCAGTACTTTGCCCACGACAGAGCCCGCCTTCCTTACCAGCTTATTAAGACGTGAGGCGTCCCTCTTCTTAATGCTTCCTCCCCAACACGCCACCACAAAGAAGAGGGCGCTCTCCACAACTGACCTATAGAACATCTTTAGCATCTCACTACAGACATTGATTTATATCTGGGCTGTAACAAAACCAGGTTGTGATCAGCTTTCCCCAATGAAGGCAGTGGGGATGCACTATATGCCTCCTCTACGTTTGCATACAGTAGGTCAATAGTCCTATTACCCCTGGTGTAGCAATCCACGTACTGGGAGAAAGCAGGTAGTGTCTTGTCCATGTACCATGAAGATGTACCATGGAGAGCGTTCTAACTGGTTGTGTCACTGTCTGGTATGGAGGGGCCGCTGCACAGGATCAGAAAATGCTGCAGAAAGTTGATAACTCGGCCAGTTCCGTCATGAACACTAGCCTCTCCAGCATTCAGGGTATCTTAGAAGATGATGTCTCAAAAAGGCAGCGTCCATCGTTAAGAGCCCACATCATCCAGGACATGGCTCGCTTCTTGTTGCTACCAGTAAGGAGGTGGTACAGGAGCCAGAAGGCACACACTTAGTTATTCAAGAGTAGCTTCTTCCTTTCCCCATCTGATTTCTGAATGGACATGGAACTCATGAACACTACCTCACTACTTTTTTTTCTATTTTCACACTAATTATATTGGCTGTGTTGCCAAGGCCATAGACTCAGAAAAGTGCAGCACAGAAACAGGCCCTCCATCTCATTTAGCTCTGGAGCTGCCTCAGTTGACCAGCTGTGTCCATCCGCAATATTTTCTATTCTCTGAAGGCAGTGGGGACATCACATCAGCCCTACGCAAGCTGCCATATACCATTTGCAGTTCCACTCAGTGTCCAATAGAGGGCGCTCACGTACCGAGGCCCTGGCGAACGATGCCGAGTTCCTCCGGCGTTGTATGCGTGTGATGCTCAAGATTTCCAGCATCTGCAGAATTCTCCTGTGTTTACAATGCGGGTTCCCACCTTGGGGCCCACGGACCCCTTGATTAATTGTAAGGGCCCATGGCATAAAAACAAGATTGGGAACCCTAGCTTCTACAGCAACAAAATTGTCATAAAAGCCCATCTGGTTCAACAAGGCCCTATAGGGGTGGGACCTGGCTCCTCTGATGACAAGCCAATTGGAGTGGTTGACTCAAATTGCCCAGCAAGTACCCAATACTACAACATCACACCAGCTCCCTGGGGTCTGTATGGCAGATAGACTTCAATCAAATCACACTCAGTTTTCAAAGTTCAAGGTAAATTTTATTATCAAAGTACCTATATGTTACCATATACAACCCTGAAATCCATTTTCTTGTGGGCATACTCAATAAATCTATAGAATAGTAACCATAAAAGAATCAATGAAAGGCCGCCCAACTGGGGAGACGACCAGAGCGCAGAAGACAACAAAGTGTGCAAACACAGAAAGGAAGAAATAACGATAATAGATAAACAAGCAATAAATATGGAGAACGTGAGATGAAGAGTCCGCGAAAGTGAGTCTATCGGTTGTGTGAACGTTTCAAGGATGGGGCGAGTGAAGTTATCCACTTTGGTTCAAGAGCCTGATGGTTGAGGGGTAGTAACTGTTCCTGAACCTGGTGGTGCGAGTCCTGAGGCTCCTGTACCTTCCTGATGGCAGCAGTGAGAAGAGAGCATGACCTGGGTGGTGGGGATCCCTGATGATGGACGCTGCTTTCCTAAGACAGTGTTTCATGTCGATGTGCTCAATGACTGAGTGGTTGGGAGGGCTTTACCTGTGATGGATTGGGTCAAATCCACTATTTTTTTTTGTCCCCTTCTCCAAGAAAGGGTCCAGTATCATTGGAAGCAGTCCGAAGCAGATTCTCTGTCCTGCTGAGTTTAGGTCATGTGACAGAGGTAGGCCATTCAGCCCATTGAGTCTACTCCACCATTTGACCATGGCTGATTTATTTTCCCCCTTATCCCCATCCTCCTGCCTTCTCCCCATAACGTCTGACACCCTGACCAATCAGAAGCCCATCAACCTTAGTTTTAAATATACATGATGTCTTGGTCTCCACAGTCATCTGTGGCAATGACCACTACCCTCTGCCTAAAGAAATTCTTCCTCATCTCTGTTCTAAATGGACATCCCTGCAGTCTGAGGCTCTGCCCTCTGGTCTTCGACTCTCCCACTGTCGAAGACATCCTCTCCATATGTGGGCCTTTCCGTATTCGGTAGGTTTCAATGAGATCCCTCCCCCGCCCACACTCATTCTTCTAAACTCCAGCACATACAGGCCCAAAGCTATGAAACACTCCTTATCAGTTAACCCTTTCACGGTGAAGACGGTATTTTTCTCTCCTTGGTCGGGATTTTGCGCACAGGAGCTGGAAGGTCACAGTACAATAGTACAGAACGTGGTGAGACCTCATCTAGAGTATTGTGTACAGTTCTGATTGTCTGCCCACAGGAGGGGTATCTACAAGCTGCAGGGGTTGCAGGAAAGATGTCCAAAGGGGATTACCGGGACTGGAGGGCTTGAGGTACAAAGAGAAGCTGGAGAGGTTTTTTTTTTCAGTACATTCAGCCAGAGACTCATTCCACCGAGTTGCAACACTGAGCGTCATAGGAAGTCATTCCTGCCTGTGGCCATCAAACTTTACAACTCCTCCCTTGGAGTTTCAGACACCCTGAGCCAATAGGCTGGTCCTGGACTTATTTCCACTTGGCACGATTAACTTATTATTATTTAATTATTTATGGTTTTATATTGCTATATTTCTACACTACTCTTGGTTGGTGCGACTGCAACGGAACCCAATTTCCCTCGGGATCAATAAAGTATGTCTGTCTGTCTGTCTGTTTCCCTCTCTGGAGTGTGGAAGTTGAGGGGTTACCTTGTAGAGCAGGAGTTCCCAAACTCAAATCTATAGACCCCCTCAGTTAGCAGCATAAAAAAAGGGTGGGAACTCCTGTTAGAGAGGTTTATAAAATCATGAGGGGCTTAATTAAGGTGGGTGGTCACAGGGTAGAAAACCCCCTCACCCCAAGGGCACAGATTTAAGATGACAGGGGCAAGATACCAAAGGGGCTTGAGGGGCAACTTTTTCATGCAAAGAGTGGAGTATCTGGAATGAGGAAGTGGTACAATTACAATATTTAAAAGATAGTTGGACAGGTACTTATTACAAAAGGTTTTAGAGAGGTGGAGGCTAACACCGGAAAATGGGAATAACTCAGGGAGGCAACTTTGTAAGCAGTTTAGTGACATTTGATTACTAAGTTAGGTCGAGGGACTTGTTCCCATGCAACATACTCCATTTCCTTAACAGTGACAGGGTTCCTCTCAACCTCACCTACCACCCCATGAGCGTCCACATCCAACACATTCTCTGCAACTTCTGCCATCTTCAGAGGGATCCTACCACATCTTTACCTCTACCCCCCCACTCCACTTTCCGCAGGGATCGCTCCCTCCGCGATCTCTCTGTCCACTCGTCCCTCCCCACTGATCTATCTCTCTCCCGGCACTTATCCCCACCAAGTGCTACCCCTGCCCATTCGCCTCCTCCCTCACCCCCATTCAGGCCCCATTCAGCCCCTCCAGGTGAGGCAACCTGCGAATCTGCTGGGGGTCGTCTGTCGTGTCCGGTGCTCCCCATGTGGCCTCCTTCACGCTGGTGAGCCCCTTCATAAATTGGGGGGCCACTTCGTTGAGCACCTCCACACCATTTGCCAAAAGTGGATCTTCCCAGTGGCCAAACATTTTAACTTCTATTCCCATTCCCATTCCCATATGTCGGCCTATGGCCTCCTCCTGTGCCAAGATGAGACCTCCCTCAGGGTGGAGGAGCAACACCTTACATTCCGTCTGGGTAGCCTCCATCCTGATGGCATGAATATCGAATTCCCCCTGCCAGTAAAAAAAATACCCTCCCACTCCCCTCTTCTTCTATTCCCCACTCTTGCCTCTTCTTCTCACCTGCCTATCACCTCCCCCTGGGTCCCCGCCTCCTTCTCTTTCTCCCACGGTCCACTCTCCACTCCTATCAGATTCCTTCCTCTCCAGCCCTTGACCTTTCCCACCCTCCTGTCTTCACCTCTCACCCTCCAGCCATCCTCCTTCCTTTCTCCCCACCTTTTCATTCTGGCATCTTCCCCCTTCCCTCTCAGTCCTGATGAAGGGTCTTGGCTCGACTGTTCACTCCTTTCCATCAATGCTGCCTGGCCTGCTGAGTTCCTCCAGCATTTTGTGTGTGTGTGTGTGGCTAAAAATAATCTTAGCTCTCAAGGCGAAAAATATCTAGCACATATTTTGGACGTGTTGGGGTTATCCTGGCCAAAAACAATTAGTAGAAATGATAACGCTATGATGATTGCAGTCAAGTTCGTCGCTCTCCTAACAGGTTGTCTCTAGGTTGGTCGTTACTTGGCTGTGGAGTCTGATCCAGGATCCAGGTGATCAGGGTGGATTTCCTTAACGGAGAACGCCTGTGCGTGACTTTGTTTAACATGGGGAGGCTGATGCACGGGCAGCCATCGCAGGGTGCTTGGCAGATCCGGGGTCAGTGTCACTGAAAGTAAGTGTCACATCAGTCACTGAAAGTAAGCATGCAGGTACAGCAGGCAGTGAAGAAAGCTAATGGCATGCTGGCTTTTATAACAAGGGGAGTTGAGTATAGGAGCAAAGTGGTCCTTCTGCAGTTGTACAGGGCCCTGGTGAGACCACACCTGGAGTATTGTGTTCAGTTTTGGTCTCCAAATTTGAGGAAGGATATTCTTGCTATTGAGGGAGTGCAGCGTAGGTTCACAAGGCTAATTCCTGGAATGGCGGGACTGTCATAAATTGAAAGATCGGAGCGACTGGGCTTGTATACACTGGAATATAGAAGGATGAGAGGGGATCTGATTGAAACATATAAGATTATTAAGGGATTGGACACACTAGAGGCAGGAAACATGTTCCCGATGTTGGGGGAGTCCAGAACCGGAGGCCACAGTTTAAGAATAAGGGGTAGGCCATTTAGAACGGAGTTGAGGAAAAACTTTTTCACCCAGAGAGTTGTGGATCTGTGGAATGCTCTGCCTCAGAAGGCAGTGGAGGACAATTCTCTGGATGCTTTCAAGAAAGAGTTAGATAGAGCTTTTAAAGATAGTGGAGTCAAGGGATATGGGGAGAAGGTAGGAACGGGGTACTGATTGTGGATGATCAGCCATGATCACATTGAATGGTGGTTCTGGCTTGAAGGGCCGAATGGCCTACTCCTGCACCTAATGTCTATTGTGTCCAGTGGCATGGAGTGCAAGATGACTGGGAACCCTTCCCTGCAGCAGCTTTCCTCACCTTCACTGCTGTTGTGATGTGTCATCTTCAACGAGGTTTTGGTCGGATTGCTCTCCCCCTTGACCTTACCGCCAGGGGCGACCCTACCAGGAGCTAAACTCCAGATGGCATCTCCAGAGCTCACAAGCCTCTCCACTGCGACAAGGTGACAACCCTCGGAGATGTGGCCAAAATATACTCGGTGGGCACTTTGTTCGGTGCACCCGTATTCCGCTCCAAATACCTAATCGGCCAATCACGCGGCAGCAACTCAGTGCATCAAAGCACGCAGACATGGTCAAGAGGTTCAGTTGTTGTTCAGACCAAACATCAGAATGGGGGAGAAATGTGACCTAGGTGCCTTTAGCTGTGGGATGATTGTTGGGCGATTTGAGTTATCTCAGAAACTGTTGATCTCCTGGGATTTTCATGCACAACGATCTCTGGAGGACAGGTTCCCGACCTTTTTCATGCCACGAACCCCTACAAGGGGTTAATTGCTCTGGAGTTTATTGAAAATGGGGCAGAGAAACAAAAAAAAATTCCAGTGAGTGTCGGTGAGTATAACGCCTTGTTAATGAGAGAGGTCAGAGGAGAATGGGCAGACTGGCCTGGCTCAAGCTGACAGGAAGGCAACAGTGACCACACGTTACAACCGTGGTGTGCGGGAGAGCTTCCCTGAACGCACAACACACCGGGTCTTGATGGGCTACAGCAGCAGAAGGCCACAGACACTGAGTGGCCACTTTTATCAGGCGCAGCAGGAACCAGTGACCGTCTGTGTCATCTGAAAGACTTTGAAAACCCTCCTCTTCCTTGGAGGGGGGTCGAGTAAAGTGCGTTTAAGGGAAGGGCTGACAGATTTAAGTTTTTTTTTGAAAAGTCACCCAGCCGTGACCTTGCTGTTTGCAAGTGTACGTGATGTGTCTGCCTGCAGCCTGTCCAGAGAACGTACTGTTCAGTCCCACTACAGGGAAGGAAATGTCCTGGTGCGAATTCGCCCCGTCGACTGAAGGAAAAGCTCTCGTTTTCACTGATAGCCTGAGGCACGGATTAAACTCAGGCAGAGATGCGAAATTAGCTGAGGGGTGGCGGAGGTAAAGGGGGGGGGGGGCGTGGTTGTCACGTCACATATCTGAGCTGATGGTTACGGGTTCCAATCCTGTTTGGAAGCCAGGGTTTGAAAGCTATCCCAGCAGTGCCCTCACCTTATCTGAGTTATTGCCTTACAATGCGGTGTCACAACTGAGTGTCTGCATGACTCAGCTTCCAGGAGCAACGTTTAACCAGCAACAGCAGATTGTAATAGATGGTCACAGAGCCCTAGAGCAGTGGAGCAGGCCCATTTGGCCCATCGTCTCCGTGCTGTCCCTCAACCACACGTTGACCTCATTCCTATGTTAATGCCATTGTTTTTTTTCCCTCCTCAGTAAATTTATTATGAAAGAACGTACTACCAAAGAATTGACCATACCACCATATCCTATCCTGAGATTAATTTTCTTGCAGGCATTCACAGCAGAACAAAGAAGTACAATAGAAACAATGAAAAACTACACACAAAGACGGACGGCCAATGGCCCAAAAGTGACAAATTCTGCAATACAAAAAGAGCAAATAATAATAATTCTAGTGTATACAGTGCAGTGCAAAAGGCTGAAGCACAGATGAATCACTAAAACCTTTGCACAGGACTGTATTTGTCAACGTGGAGCGGAGAGCGAGTTTGTAAATCTGGCGGGAGCAAAGGATGTTGGGAGTGGTGAGGGTGGAGCGACACCGGAGGGGTGGGGGACAGGAAAAGGAGCGTCAGAGACGGTCAGAGGGGGGTGGGTGGGGTGGTGTAGTGCGTGGGTGCAGAGAAATCCAGCCCTGAGACGCCAGGCAAGGTCATTTGATTCCAAGCAATCGGTTTATTGATCATTACAGGATGTCTCTCTGATGTTTCCCTCTCCCTTCCCCTTTCCCCAACCATGATTCCCCTCTCCCTGCCCCCTTCCCACTCTCAGTCCACAATAGAGACCCAGATCAGAGTCAGGTTTATCACACACACGTCATGAAATTAGCTGTTTTGTTTGCAGTTGTAGTACAGTGCAATATATAAAATTACTACAGTACTGTGCAAACGTCTGGGGCACCCTAGGGTGCCTAAGACTTTTGCACAGTTTTGTGTACATTGGTTGTCAGCACTGGCCCACACACCTCTGGGACGTCGGAGGAGGCTGCAACCCAGGGGAAGCCCATAAAACCATCAGATGCAGGAGCATTTGGCCCATCGAACCTGCTCCGCCATTCAATCATGGCTGATGTTCTTTACAGCCCCGTCCCAAGTTCAAAGCAGAGTTATTATCGAAGTATGTCACCACAGACAGCCCTGAGATTTATTTTCTTGCAGGCGTTCTCAGCAAATCCTTAGTAGAATAATAACCGTAATAGAATCAATGAAGGACCTCACCAACTTGGGCCTTCAACCAGTGGCAAAAGACAACAAACTGTGCAAGTACGAAAAGAAATGAATAAACAATAAATATCGAGAGCATGAGATGAAGAGTCCTTGGAAGCGAGTCCATAGGTTGTGGAAATACTTCAATGACGAGACAAAAGAAGTTGAGCGAACTTATCCCCTCTGGTTCAAGAGTCTGATGATTGAGGGGTAATAACTGTTCCTGAACCTGGTGGTGTGAATCCTGAGGCTCCTGTACCTTCTACTTGATGGCAGCAGCCAGAAGAGAGCATGGCCTGGGTGGAGGGGGGTTCCTTGATGATTGATGGTGCCAGCGCTCCGTGCAGATAAGCTCGATGCTGGGGAGAGATTTACCCCTGATGGACTGGGCCATGTCATTACTTTTTGTAGGATTTTCCATACAAGGGCATTGATGTTTCGATACCAGGCTGTGATGCAGCCAGTCAATATACTCTCCACCAAACATCTATAGAAGTTTGTCAAAGCCTTAGATGTCATGCCGAATCTTCGCAAACTCTTGAGAAAGTAGAGGCACTGTTCTTTCGCTTTCTCCCAGTAATCCTCAACCACCCTTACTAATCACGAACCTATGAACCTCCCTTTTAAATAAACCCAATGAGTTGGCCTCCACAGCCGTCTGTGGCAATGAATTCCACAGACTCACCATTCTCTGGCTAAAGAAAGTCCTCCTCATCTCTGTTCTAAAGGGACGTCCTTGTATTCCGGCCCTAGACTGAGGGAATCTGGCTGTTTCCAGTGACATCCGATGCTTCCCAGACAGTGCATGACCTCAGGTTTTAGTGTAATCCTCCGGGTTTAATCCAAGGACAGTGGTTTAGAAATGAAATGTTCTGTCTGTCTAGCGCGGTCAGACACAGGGCAGCAGGGACAGTGATCAGGCTCGACGTTAACCATCGCTGTCCTGGAAGCCACTGCCAGAGTGGCCTACCTCTGACCCTAGTACCCCAGGTACAAAGCCGGCGCTGTCTGTGTGGAGTCCGCACTTCCTCCCCGTAACCGCGTGGGTTCCCCGCCCCCCCCCCCCCCCCCAGAAACAAGCCGATCGATTAACCGTCTGCTGAAAGTCGCACAAAATGCTGGAGGAACTCAGCAGGTCAGTATTACTGGAAATGAATAATCAGTCGACGTTTCGGGCCGAGACCCTTCACTGGGACGGAGGAGGAAAGTGGGGGGGAAGGTGCTAGGATAAAAAGGTGGGGGTGGGGGGGGGGAGAGGTGAAGGAGGCCAGCTGGAAGGTGATAGGCGAGACCAGGTGGGTGAGAAAGGTCAAGGGCTGGAGACGAAGGGGGCGGGTTCATGGAACAATCAGAGCGGAGTTCCTGGTCGAGTGGGTGGGGGAGAATAAGTTTCAAGGATAGAAGGGAAGGGGATCAATAAAACTGGACTGTTGGGAGCCCGCATGGACTCGATGGGCCAAATGGCCTCCTCCTAATATTGCAAGACAAACTTCCAATCTCCTATATACGCTCAGTGGCCACTTTATTAGGGACAACTGTACACCTGCTCGTTAATGCAAATATCTACTCAGCCAATCATGCGGCAGCAACTCAGTGCATTAAAGCACGCGGACACGGTCAGGAGGTTCAGTTGTTGTTCAGACCAAACATCAGAATGGGGAAGAAACGTGACCCAAGTGACTTTGGCTGTGGAGTGATTGTTGGTGCCAGATGGGGTGGTTTGAGTATCTCAGAAACTGCTGATCTCCTGGGATTTTCACGCACAGTCTCTAGAGTTTACAGAGGATGGTGCGAAAAAACAAAGAATAAAACATACGGTGAGCAGCAGTTCTGCTGGTGAACCATAGAACACTACAGCACAGTACAGGCCCTTCAGCCCTCCATGTTGTACCGACCCATATAGTCCTTAAAAAAAGTACTAAACCCACACTACCCCATAACCCTCCATTTTTCTTTCATCCATGTGCCTGTCCAAGAGGCCCTTAAATACCCCTAATGTTTTAGCCTCCACCACCATCCCTGGCAAGTCATTCCAGGCACTCACAACCCTCTGTGTAAAAAACTTACCCCTGATGTCTCCCCTAAACTTCCCTCCCTTAATTTTGTACATATGCCCTCTGGTGTTTGCTATTGGTGCCCTGGGAAACAGGTACTGACTATCCACCCTATCTATGCCTCATAATCTTGTAGACCTCTATCAAGTCCCCTCTCGTTCTTCTACGCTCCAAAGAGAAAAGTCCCAGCTCTGCTAATCTTGCTTCATATGACTTGTCCTCCAAACCAGGCAACATCCTGGTAAATCTCCTCTGCACCCTCTCCATAGCTTCCACATCCTTCCTATAATGAGGTGATCAGAATTGAAAGTTTTGTGTTAATGAGAGAGGTCAGAGGAGAATGGCCAGACTGGTTCAAACTGACAGGAAGGCGACAGTAACTCAAATAACCACACGTAACAACAGTGGTGTGATTACGCAACTCGTTGAATCTTGAAGTGGACGGGCTACAGCAGCAGAGACTCAGCGGCCACTCTGTCAGGTCGAGGAAGCTCCTCCTGTACCCAGTGAACTGATCACTCAGTCTCCATTTTAATGGCACCTTCCTTACGTTTCCTGTGTTTGATAAGAAGCTTTAGTGTCCAGACTCTGTCAGAAGGGAAATGAGAATTTCTCTAGGGTAACACGATGGTGTAGTGGTTAGCACAATACCGGGTTCAGTTCCCGCCGTTGCTTGTAAGGAGTTTGTACGTACTTTATGTGATTGTGTGGGTTTCCTCCGGGTGCTCCGGTTTCCTCCCACAGTCCAAAGACAAACCGGTCGGTAGGTTAATTGGTCATTGTAAACTGTCCCGTGATTGGGCCAGGGTTAAATCAGGGGATTGCTGGTGCCACGGCTCGAAAGGCATTGTATCTCAATAAATAAATAGATAGATAGATAGACAGACAGATAGATTGATAGACAGATAAATAGATAGATAGACAGACAGATAGATTGATAGACAGATAGATAGACAGACAGATAGATTGATAGACAGATAAATAGATAGAGATAGATAGACAGACAGATAGATAGATAGACAGATAGATTGATAGACAGATAGATAGACAGACAGATAGATTGATAGACAGATAAATAGATAGATAGACAGACAGATAGATTGATAGACAGATAGATAGACAGACAGATAGATTGATAGACAGATAAATAGATAGATAGACAGACAGATAGATTGATAGACAGATAAATAGATAGATAGATAGACAGACAGATAGATTGATAGACAGATAAATTGATTGATAGATAGACAGACAGATAGATTGATAGACAGATAAATAGATAGATAGATAGACAGACAGATAGATTGATAGACAGATAGATAGATAGACAGACAGATAGACTGATAGACAGATAAATAGATAGATAGATACATAAGCAGACACAGAGATAGATTGATAGATAGACAGACAGATAGATAGAACATAGAACATAGAATAGTACAGCACATTACAGGCCCTTCGGCCCGCAATGTTGTGCCGACCCTCAAACCCTGCCTCCCATATAACCCTCCACCTTAAATTCCTCCATATACCTGTCTAGTAGTCTCCAGATAGTTAGATATCTGCCTGCAGGTAGTTAGATAGATGGATAGACAGATAGAAATATAAATAGATAGACAGATAGATAGTCAGACAGATTTACACACAGATAGATATTCATCCTGTCCTCTCAAAACTGAGGGCTTCAGACACTTGCCCCAGCAGAGAAGCCACACCTCAGCCTCAGAAGGGGCTCTTGTAGTCACTGCAGCCTGCAGCCACCCAGCCGTGGGAAGGAAAAGAAACTCTCGGAGTGAAATGTGAAGGAGGTGCCTCACTTCCTCCACACTACGTCCACTGGCAGCTTCCTGCGAGACACTTCCTGTACAGCAACATCCCATTGGCAGCTTCCTGTGACCCAGTTTCTCTGGGCCTCTTCCTGCATGCGGTGTTTTCTCAGAGAACGAGTAGCGTGTTGTCAGTTCACGGTTCCAATATCAATTAGCAACACGTCCAAACGTCTCCAGGATTATCCTGGAGTGAGAGATTTATCATCTGAGGAAACAACAGCAGCTTGTGAAAAGCCTGAGAAAATAAACCGCGGGGCCCATTACGGAATATCTCTCTGGTGCTTCCCACTCCCTTCCCTTTTTCCCAACCATGATTCCCCTCTCCCTGCCCCTTTCCCACTCCCAGTCCACAACAGAGACCCAGATCAGAATCAGGTTTATCATCACTCACATCTGTCACAAAATTATTTTCTTGTGACAGCAATACAGTGCAATACATAAAGTTACTACAGTACTGTGCAAAAGTCTGAGGCACCCTAGATGTATCTATGTGTCCAAGTGCTGTATGTGGATGGGAAGGGTATGGAGGCCTATGGTCCAGGTGAGGCTCACAAGACGAGGCAGAATTACAGTTCAGCACGGACTAGCTGGGCCAAAGGGCCAGGTACTGAGCTCTATCACTCTGTGGTTTTATGGCATCTCAGCAGCGAACTCTGAAGACCGATGGAATTCCTGAACCGTGCACACCCGCCTCGCCTCATCCCAGTCCCTTTTCGGTCCGCGCACTCCTCCGTGTGTGATCCCCACGACCACCGCTTCACTGGATCGTTCCCCCACCATCTTCAGATGCCTGAATCCTAGGCTCTGGAACTCCCTCCCTTGAGAATACCAGGCTCAAGGACGTCGTCTCTCCCGCTATTATCAGACGTTTGTATGGACTTCTCCCAGTTCTCCAATTCACATCCCATTGGCAGCTTCCTGTGACCCAGTTTCTCCGGGCCTCTTCCTGCATGCGGTGTTTTCTCAGAGAATGAGTAGCATGTTGTCAGTTCACGGTTCCAATATCAATTAGCAACATGTCCAAACGTCTCCAGGATTATCCTGGAGTGAGAGATTTATCACTTGAGGAAACAACTGCAGCTTGTACATCCTGACATGCAGTTGGTCGTTAACGCAAATGGCGCATTTCACCGTACGTTTTGGAGAATCAAACTGAATTGGAATATAGGAGAATATTCATAGAAGGCTGGTAGAAATAGGAAAAGTTCTTCAATGGGGTGAATTCATGATATCCCAGTCTATCTCGTCATGATCCTCACTTTGTGTTGGCTGCCTGGACTGCATTTTAAGAACATATGAAATAGGAGCAGCAGTCGGCCATCCGGCCCATCGAACCTGCTCCTCCATTCAATAAGATCATGGCTGATCTGGCCATGGACTCATCTCCACCCACCTGCCTTTTCCCCATAACCCTTAATTCCCCTACTATGCAAAAATCTATCCAACCTTGTCTTAAATATATTTACTGAGGTGGCCTCCTCTGCTTCCCTGGGCAGAAAATTCCACAGATTCACCACTCTCTGGGAAAAGCAGTTCCTCCTCATCTCCATCCTAAATCTACTCCCCCGAACCTTGAGGCTATGTCCCCTAAGTTCTAGTCTCACCCATCAGTGGAAACAACTTTCCTGCCTCTATCTTTCATATTTTTATATGTTTCTATCAGATCTCCTCTCAGGCTTCTGAATTCCAGTGAGTACGGTCCCAGGCAACTTAATCTCTCCTCATCTCTGGAATCAACCCGGTGAACCTCCTCTGCACCGCCTCCAAAGCCAGTATATCCTTCCTCAAGTAAGGAGACCAGAACTGCACACAGTACTCCAGGTGCAGCCTCACCAGTACCTCCCTGCTCTTAAATTCAATCCCTCTGGCAATGAAGGCCAACAGTCCATTTGCCTTCTCGATAGCCTCCTGCACCTGCAAACCAACCTTTTGTGATTCACGCACAAACGTGACTCTGTAACTGTGACACTATGTTCCACACCTCTGTGTTCCTTATTTACTGTCCGGATGTACTTATCCGTTGGGATGGCAAAGGGTTTTCACTGTATCTCAGGGCTTGGTGGCAATACTAGGCCAACCTCAACACCAATCATACATCCAACTGGCCTTTAAAAGCCCAGGCTGAAGAACAATTTACAAGGATGTTGCCTGGGACTGGAAGACCCGAGTTATTTGGAAAAATTGAATAGGTTAGGACTTTATTACTTGGAACGTAGAAGATTGAGGGGAGATTTGAATGAAGCACGCAGAATTATGAGGGGTACAGACAGGGTAAATGCAAGGCTTTTCTCACTGCGGTTGGGTGAGACTACAACCAGAGGTCAGGGGTTAAGGGTGAAAGGTGAATGCAAGAGGTACTGCAGATGATGGGAATCTGGAGTAACACACACTCAATGTGCTGGAGGATCTCAGTGGGCCAGGCAGCACCTATGGATGGGAATAAACAGTCGACATTTCGGGCCGGGGCCCTTCGTCAGGTTTAAGAGGAACAAGAGGGGAATCTTCTTCACTCAGGGGCTCCTGAGAGTGAGGATTGAGCTGCCAGCACAAGTGGTGCACGCGAGCTCGGAGAAGTTTGAGCTATGGGCTCAGCATATGCCGATGGGAATTGGCAGGTTAAATAGCTCGGCATGGACTAGATGGGCCGAAGGGCCTGTATCTGTCCCGTACTCTCCCATGGCTGTGACACTATAAATTGCAGTCCTTTCGTGCACAAAACACAAGAGAAAATCTGCGGATGCTGGGAATCCAGAGCAACACACACAAAGTGCCGGAGGAACTCAGCAGGGTAGGCGGCATGTCCGAAGACATTCGGACCCTGCTGAGACCCTGCATCAGGGCTGGAATGGAAGGAGGCAGATGCCTGAGTAGGGAGGAGGTGGAAATAGGAGGAATAGAAGCTGGCAGTTGATAGGTGGGGCCAGGTGATGGGGCAGGTAGGGTGGGGGGGGGGGATGAAGTAGGAGACCCTTTCTTGTCTGGCTCGTCACAGGGCAGCACGGTAGGGTAGCGGTCAGCACAACGCTTTACAGAACCAGCGACCTGGGTTCAATTCCCGCTGCTGTCTGTAAGGATCTTTAACGTTCTCCCCCGGGACTGTGTGGGTGCTACAAAGACGTACTGGTTACTACATTAATTTGTCATTGCAGACATCCTGCCTCTCCTGGACGTTCTGGGAGTCTCCCGTGTATGGATGACGGAAATTGATTAGAGAGAGGGAGGGAGGGAGGGAGGGAGGGAGGGAGGGAGGGGGAGAGAGAGAGAGAGAGAGAGAGAGAGAGAGAGAGAGAGAGAGAGAGAGAGAGAGAGACAGACAGAGAGAGAGAGAGAGAGAGAGAGAGAGAGAGAGAGAGAGAGAGAGAGAGAGAGAGAGAGAGAGAGAGAGAGAATGAAAATGAATGAATCCTGGTTGGTTAGGTAAACCTCTTCGTGCTAAGTAGACCTATCAGTTTTATCTGTGGGCGGCTTTTACAGTCGACCTCTCTCTCTCTTTCATTGTCCATCAGTTCAGTTTAGTGCAGCGACATGGCAGAGTGTTCAAAAAAAGAAAACATAAAATGTACTTCGCCCCAGACTACACTGAAGTGTACCCCCGCGAAACACTTGTGAATCTGATGTCTTGCAAAATTAACTAGTTCATTGACACAGACGGCTGTGGGGTTGAGGCTTCCAGCAAAATGCTGAAATCTGCCAAGCAAGCCACGTCACGGTACAGGGAAAGTTTGCAAAAGAAATAGCAAAGCTATTTGCATTAGCATTTAGCTATTAGCACAGAGACCGTCAACAAAATACTCAACAAGGAATATATGTGTGTGTGTGTGTAAATAGTTTCAATACGTGATCAAATAAATTGTTGTGTTCTTTCATAATCAAATGTCCTGTGTACATACACCCTTGAGGGTCGAACGAGGGGGGCGATATGTGGCTGTGGGGGGACGGGGGGTGGCGATGCTACCTCCCTGAAATGAGTTTTTGCAGAGTGGGATGTCTGTCATTGTGAACTGTCCTGTGATGAGGCTAGGGTCAAATCGGGGGATTACTGGGTGGGGCAGATCGAAGGGCCGGAGGGGTCCATTCCATCTCAATAAATAAACAAGTCTCGCTCTCCCCAGAACTGAGAGGAAGCTGCCCCCACAGAAGGGATGGATTGAGGGAGCCAGGTTCAGCCCTGGGACAGAGGGTGGGGTTTTTCATAAGCATTCGGAAAGCCCAGCTCAAACACTCGGTTCAAAGGGAGGCAGTCACTGTGGAAATGAGTGTGTGTGTGTGTGTGTGAGACAGGATCCCCGCTGGCTGAAGGGGGAGGGCGCGGCTTTGCTGGGGAAGTCTCTAGATTCATGGGAGCTGGTCTCTGTGTGCGTGTGCGTGTGTCTTTGTGGAGTTTCCCTTCATGTCAGCAGCTGAGGTGGCTAAAGAAATCCCAGCCAAGTCCGTCACTGTTTACAGCTGTGGCCCTGGCCTACCCACAATGCAGTGCTGCTGGCAGTTTCTTTGTCTGAGTACAGCACTGTGTGTGTGTGTGTGTGTGTGTGTGTGTGTGTGTGTTAGTGTCAGAGTCAGCATCAGGTTTAATGTCACTGGTGTATGTCCTGAAATTCATTGTTTTGTGGCAGCAATAATAATATTGCGATTATTAAGGGATTGGACATGCCAGAGGCAGGAAACGTGTTCCCGGTGTTGGGGGGGAGTCCAGAACCGGAGGCCACAGTTTAAGAATAAGGGGTAGGCCATTTAGAACGGAGTTGAGGAAAAACTTTTTCACCCAGAGAGTGGTGGATCTGTGGAATGCTCTGCCCCAGAAGGCAGTGGAGGCCAATTCTCTGGATGCTTTCAAGAAAGAGTTAGATAGAGCTCTTAAAGATAACGGAGTCAAGGGATATGGGGAGAAGGCAGGAACGGGGTACTGATTGTGGATGATCAGCCATGATTACATTGAATGGCAGTGCTAGCTACTCCTGCACCTATTGTCTATCAACTGTCTATAATATATTTTTAATGACAATAAGAAATATATATATAAATTATATTAAGTAAGCAGTGGAAGAAGAGAGCAAAAATATTGAGGTAGTGCACGTGGCTTCATTGGCCATTCTGAAACCTGAATCGTTGGGTGTGTGTCTTCAGGCTCCTGGACCTCCTCCTCGATGGTAACAAAGACAAGAATCAGAACCAGGATTATTATCACCGGTGCGAGTTGCTGGTAATAAAGAGGGCATGTCCTGGGTGATGAGGGTCTTTAACAGTGGATGTTCCTCAGACATCACCTTCTGAAGGTGCCCTCGATGCTGGGGAGACTAGTGGCCATGCTGGTGCTGGCTGAGTTCACAACTTTCTGCAGCTTTTTTCGATCCTGTGCAGAGGCCCCTCCAGACCAGACATCGATGCAGCCAGTTAGAACGCCCTCCACGGTACATCTGTAGACATTTGCGAGTGTCTTTGGTGACAAACCAAATCTCCGCCAACTCCTTAAAGAAATAAAGCCGCTGTCTGCCTTCTTTGTAATTGTATCAAAATGTTGGACCCAGGATAGATCCTCAGAGATGTTGACACCCAGGAACTTGAAACTGCTCACTCTTTCCACTGCTGATCCCTCAATGAGGACTGGTGTGTGTTCCCTCGACTTCCCCTTCCTGAAGTCCACATTCAATTCTTTGGTCTTACTGACGTTGAGTGCAAGGTTGTTGTTGTGACACCCCTCAACCAGCTGATCTGTCTCGCTCCCTTACGCCTCCTCATCACCATCCGAAACTCTGCCAACAGTGCTGTCATTGGCTATTTTTAAAAATTATTCATTTATGGATGTGGGCATCTAAGCCAGCATTTATTGCCCATCCCTAGTTGCCCTTGAGAAGGTGGTGGTGAGCTGCCTTCTTGAACCGCTGCGGTCCCTGAGGTGTAGGTACACCCACAGTGCTGTTGGGGGGGGGATTTCCATCATTTTGACCCACAACAAAGAAGGAACGATGATATGTTTCCAAGTCAGGATGGTGAGTGACTTGGTGGGAGATTTTGAAGTGGTGGTGCTCCCAGGTATCTGCTGTTCTCGTCCTTCTAGATGGTACTGGTCGTGGGTCTGGAAGGTGCTGCCTTAGGAACTTTGGCGTGCTGTTACAGTACATCTTGTAGATCGTACACACTGCTGCAATTTATAGATGCAGTTTGAGCTGTGCCTAGGCACACGGTCATGGTGTATACAGAGAGTAGAGCAGTGGGCTAAGCACACACCCCTGAGGAGCGCCAGTGATGATCGTCGGCGAGGATGATATGTGATTTCTGATCTGCTGTAGAGAGTGGAGAGCCTGTGAGTTTGCTACTGTGGCAATAGGCAAATTGCAGTTGCTCCAGGTCCTGGCTGAGGCTGGAGTTCGCTCTAGGCATGACCAACCCCTCAAAGAACTTCATCACCGTAGATGTGAGTGCCGCTGGTCAATAGTCATTGAGGCAGCTCGCCCTGCTCCTCTTGGGCACTCTTGCCCTTTCGAAGCAGGCGGGAACCTCCGATTGTCGCGGTCCCGTCTGGCAATCCCCCATCTTGCTATTATTTCCCTGACTGGGACTTTGTCTGATTTCCAGTTGTTCCCAGTTCCATTAGTTACAGCACACCTGCTTTCCATCAGGGAATGCGGGATTAAAAAAACCCTGGAGTAACAGCAATGGGTTGCCAGCTCGTTGGTCGACTCTAGTGTGATTAAACCTGGTTTCCTGATTCCTCAGGACCGTCGGTTCTAAGCTCCGCATCGTTTCCTGGATATTCTACGTAAACCTTGTCTCCGTGTAAAGACTCTCTCGGATACCTGTTCCACATTCGCGACGGCGCTTAACGCCTCATGACGCCGTCTCCGTGCCTGCGTCCTGCACTTGGGTTCGTCCCCAACCACGTACCTTGGAACACCGAATGCAAAACAGTGCGAGACTGAAGATGTCCTTGAACACTCCGACCAGGTCTTGCTACCTTCAGGGTCTGACACCCTCTTAAAAGATGTGCTGACATTGGCCTCCAAGGCAGAGATGTCAGGGTCACCGGATGCTGCAGGGATTCGCACAGGAGTAGTTTTATTCTCCCTTTCAAAGTGAACATAAAAGTCGTTGAGCTCACCTGGGAGTGAAGCATCCCTGCCATTCATGATGTTAAGTTTCACTTCGTAGGAAGTAGTGGCCTGCAAACCCCTGCCAGAGTTGACGTGCACCCCTGATTCCTTCTCAATCAGAATTGTTTTTACACTCCTACAATAACCTTCCACGGGTCACACCTGGACTTCTCGTATAGTTCTGTATCACTGGTCTTGAATGCTACGCATCTAGCAGAGTATGAATCTCCTGGTTTGTCCAAGGATTCTGGTTTGCCTGGCATGTTCTCCATAGGAGCAGACTGAGGCCATTCAGCCCATCGATTCTGCTCCAGCATTCCGTCATGGCTGATCCCGATCCCACTCAACCCCATACACCTTCCTACTTGCCATATCCTTTGATGCCATGACCGATTAGGAAACAATCAACTTCCATCTTAAATGTACCCACGGACTTGGCCTCCACTGCCATCTGTGGCAGAGCATTCCACAGATTCACTACTCTCTGGCTAAAAAAAATTCCCCCTTACCCCTGTTCTAAAGGGTCACCCATCAATTTTGAGGCTGTGCCCTCTAGTTCTGGATACCCCCACCATAAGAAACATCCTCTCTACGTCCACCCTATCTGGTCCTTTCAACATTTGGTAGGTTTCAATGAGAAACCAACCCCCACCCCCAGCATTCTTCTAAATCTCAGTGAGTACAGGCCCAAGGCTGCCAAACACTCCTCATATGTTAACCCTTTCTCGAAGGCACACACTCATCCACACCGCTCTTGATGGCATCGGTGATAACTGTGGTGTATTCATTCAGATTTGAAGGTGAATCCTCGAATATCGCCCGGTCCACCGACTCATAGGAAGTGCTCCTTCGACTCTCTTGACCATACCTTCATGGTCCTCACCTCCGGTGCCGCGGTCTTTAGTCTCTGCCTCTACACTGGGAGTGCAGACGGTTGATCAGCCGGTGGAAAGTGTGTTCTCGATGGTGGTGTAACAGCGGTCAAGTGTGGTGGCTCCTCTGGTTCCGCAGGTGATACGTTGGTGGTGGTTGTTCAGAGATTTTCTTCAAGCTGGCCTGTTTATTCCTCTCCACAGATGCTGCCCGAGTTGCTGAGTTCCTCCAGCATTGTGTGTGTTGCTTTAGATTTCCAGCATCTGCAGATACAGATGTGTTTGTTTTTTCCCATAATCCTTCAGCTTCTCTCTGACCCCTGACCTTCCCCTTAACTCCAAACCAGAATCTATAACTCTGATCAGTTAGTGTTAATCCTCACCTCTTCATAATTCCTCACCTTTAGTCACTCCACATTGAATTTCAAGAGCTCCCAGCCAGACCAGGATTTGACCTTGAAGTGACCCTTTTGAGTACTTATTTGCGTATACACAACTTGAGTGCTTCCAGGTCACAAAGTTTTCTCCATGAGCTTGACCACGTACTAGAGACGTGGGGTCATGTAGCATTGAAAAAGGCCCTGAGTAGTCAAATGTCTTTGTCCCAGCCCGCATTGTCCTAAACCTCATCGGTCCCTCTGCTCACCAGCCCACATCGTCTCCAGCTCAGAACTCCCAGTCAATCCTCTATCCCTCAACACTCTTCCAGTGGGAGGAACCTGAGGCAACCGTCTGCTGGAGGAACTCAGCAGGTCAAGCAGCATCTGTGTGTGGGGGGTGGGGGTAGAAGCAGGGGCTGATGAAGCACCACCATCATTATGTGCCGTGCTGTATGGCGTGGGCCATCAGAATCTGGACCATGATCGTCCTTGGCAATTTTTCTACACAAGTGGTTTGCCATTGCCTTCTTCCGGTGACCCCAGCCATGATCAATACTCTTCAGAGATTGTCTGCCTGGCGTCCGTGGTCCAAGTGGACGTGGCCACTGCCATCTGTGGCAGAGCATTCCACAGAATCACTATTCTCTGGCTAAAAAAAAATTGCCCCTTACCCCTGTTCTAAAGGGTCACCCATCAATTTTGAGGCTATGCCCTCTAGTTCTGGAGACCCCCATCATAAGAAACATCCTCTCTACGTCCAGCCTATCTAGTCTGGTCCGGTCCGGTCCCACCAGCATTTTGTGTAGGTTGCTGCGTTAAACAGCGTAAATTAGATTGGTAAGTATGCAGATGATACTAAGATAGGTGGCGTTGTGGATAATGAAGTAGGTTTTCAAAGCTTGCAGAGAGATTTAGGCCAGTTAGAAGAGTGGGCTGAAAGTTGCAGATGGAGTTTAATGCTGATAAGTGTGAGGTGCTACATTTTGGTAGGACTAATCAAAATAGGACATACATGGTAAATGGTAGGGCATTGAGGAATGCAGTAGAACAGAGTGATCTAGGAATAATGGTGCATGGTTCCCTGAAGGTGGAATCTCATGTGGATAGGGTGGTGAAGAAAGCTTTTGGTATGCTGGCCTTTATAAATCAGAGGGGGAGGGAGAGAGCATCCTGATTGGTCTCTCTTCATGCTAAGTAGACCTATCAGTTTTATCTGTGGGTGGGTTTTACAGTCGACCTCTCTCTCTCTTTCATTGTCCATCAGTTCAGTTTAGTGCAGCGACATGGCAGAGTGTTCAAAAAAAGAAAATGTAAGACGTACTTCACCCCAGACTACGCTAAAGTGTACCCCTGCCTAATAGGGGTCAAGAACAATGACAGTGTTGCCCTCTGCACTGTTAGCAACAGTGACTTTTCTATTGCCCATGGTGGGTTAAAATGTAAGAGACATGTTGAGGTGAGTTTAACGGGTGTCATTCGTTCATTAGCATAGCTAACGCCATTTAAACAAGCTGGCCAGCTGCTAAGGAGCTACTCTATTGATGTCCTACGTGATGAGGCCAAACTCCCTGTAGACTTGCTTAAAGTTTTATAGAGCGATAATATAAAATAAGTTCCAGTCTGGTGCGGTCTGGTCCGGTCCCATTTCGACCATAAACTACTGGAACAGTACACAGTAAAAACAGAACAATGTTCCTCCAGGACCCTGGTGCTACATGGAAGTGAATAAACAGTCGATGTTCTGGGCCCACATCCTTCTTCAGGGCTGGAATGGAAGGGGAAGTGACAGGTGAAGCCAGGTGGGTAGGAAAGGTAGAGAGAGGGCTGGAGAAGGAGGTAGGAGACCAAAGGAGAAAGGGAAGGAGGAGGGGACCCAGAGGGAGGTGATAGGCGGGTGAGAAGAGATGATTTTTCTCCTCCGCGCTGAGGGTGGCCTCATCTAGGCACAGGAGGAGGCCCTGGACCGACATGTCGGAATGGGGACGGGAATGGGAATGGGAATTAAAATGTTTGGCCACAGGGAAGTCCAGCCTTTGGCGGGCGGTGTGGAGGCGCTCGATGAAGCGGTCCCCCAATTCCTGACGGGTCTCACCAACGTAGGCGAGGCCAAATCGGGAGCAACCGGGCGCAATAGACGGCCCCAGCAGATTCGCAGGTGGACTGTCTGGGGTCCCAAATGGAGGTGTATGGGCAGACGATAGCACTTTGGCCACTTACAGGGGTAGGTGCCGAGAGGGAGATTGGTGGGGAGGGACGAATGAACAGGCAATCGCAGAGGGAGAGATCCCCTGCAGAGAGCGGGGAACTGGGGGAAGGTAGGATCCCTTCAGAGAAGTTGGGGAGAACGATGGCTAATGGGCTGGTAGATGAGGTCAAGAGACGCTCTATCTGCATTGAGGCGGCAGGAAGATGAGGTGAGTGTGGATGCTTGGGAAATGGAGGAGATGAGGGTGAGGGCAGTATCATATTTCGATTGGGTAGCCCTTAAAACCTGATGGTTAATGTCTCGAACTTCTGGCAATTTCTCTCTGTGCCTCCACCCCCTCTTCTCTCATTCTGACTCCCCTCCTACTCCTCTTCTCCTCACCTATCGTTCACCTCCCTCTGGTGCCTCATGTCCTTCCCTGTCTCCCATGGTCCACTTTCCTCTCCTATCAGAGTCCTTCATCTTAAGTCCTTTGCCTCATCCACCAATCACCTCCCAGCTTCTTACTTCATCCCAGGTACCCACCCTGACCTGCCAGCTTGTATTCCTTCCCCTCCTTCTTACTCTGGCTTCTGCCTCCCACCCCTTCCTTTCCGGTCCTGTTGAAGGATCTCAGCCCAAACTGTCGACAGTTTATTTCCCTTCATGGATGCTGCCTGGCCTGCTGAGTTCCTCCAGTATTTTCTGCGGGCCCGTGTCCTCTCGGATACAGAGGAGGAGGACCCCGCCGACACTGGAACTGGAGGCCTGCGCTCGCTCTCAGAACTCTCCCTGGGGCCGTCGCACACAGTTACATTGTCTGTTTCTCAGAACCCTTCTTGTCCCTCACTAAAAAGACCAAACATTGCACAAGCAGGTTATCAAGCAGGCCCCAACTTGGCCAGCTGTTCAGTCGCTTACTGGAAATGCGATGAACTCTGACAACTCAAGCAATCCGTCCAGAATCCTGAACATTTGTCTGGCCCTTGCGCTTGGGCCTTGGATTTGGGAAGAAAATGTGACCCAATGGGGCTTCCCAGAGCGGAGAGCAAACATCACAGAGCATTTTCACATCAGCCATGACTGTCTGGTTTGGTGCAACGTCCACTCAGAATGCACAAAAACTACAGCGAACTGTCAGGTCAGCAGCAAAGGTCACTGGCTCCAGTCTCTCTTCACTGCAGGACTTTTAATTTCAAAGTTCAAAGTAAATTTATTGTCAAAGTCGTCGAACACAACCCTACTTCTTCAAAGAAAGGGGCTTTCCTTCCTCCACCATCAACGCCGCCCTCACCCGCATCTCTTCCATCTCGCGCGCGTCTGCCCTCACCCCATCCTCCCGCCACCCCCACCAGGGGTAGGGTCCCTCGTGTCCTCACCTACCACCCCTCCACGTCCAGCACATAACTCTCCGTAACTTCTGCCATCTCCAACGCGGTCCCACCACCGAGGACTTCTCCCCGCCGCACTTTCCACTTTCCGCAGGGATCGCTCCCAACGTTGACTCCCTTGTCCATTCGTGCTTCCTCGTCAAGTCCAGGCTCGGCCAGCGGAGAAGATCAACGGCTGTCAGCCACTGACATTAACTGACTTGTTCATCATCAGAGCGAAGACACGAGCTGGGACAAATTACTGCCGGCTCCACCCGTCCTGCCAGTCACCTGTTCACCAAACTGACATCAGGGAGACGATACAAGCCCATTGCCACCAGGCCTACGCGTCATCTCCGAAGCTTCTTTCCTGTAGTTACCCCGCTTCTCAACAAAACTCACTCAGGTGTAATCCCCTAACTGTCAAGAGTCTTTTAGGAGACTCCTGGATAGGTACATGGAGCTTAGAAAAACAGAGGGCCATGGGTAACCCCTGGTAATTTCTAAAGTAAGTACACGTTCAGCACAGCATTGTGGGCCGAAGGGCCTGTATTGTGCTGTAGGTTTTCTATGTTTCTAACATCCGTTAAATGGCCTTTCCTGATCTCCTTGTTCCGTTGATAATTGTTGAGTCTGTTCACATGTTCATGTCCATTTAAGTTTGATTATTGACCTTCGAACTTGTGACAATTGCTGATGGCTGTTTGCACTATTGTCTTGTGAATCGTTGGTCGCTATTGTGTTGTCTGTTATGGTATTGTCCTGTGTTTGACGCTTGGCACCGAACCACAATCAATTCTGGGATGTTCCACAGGCTGGCAATGAAGTGATTCTGATTCTGATTCCGGTTCTAAGTAAATAAATAATCTTTGATTATACTTAAATGCATGCACGCCATTGGGAGCATTTAATAGGTAGTGGGGAGACAGTCTCCATTACCACCCCCTGGCTATAACATCCTGGCGCTCACGTCTGATTTAGCTGCTCGGCCCGGTGGAACCATTTTTACTGACAGGATGAGGGGCAAAGGCTGGTTACTGGCACCTTAAAACCAGCCGCTTCGGGCGGATGGGGCCGGTCAGCCGGGGTCGGCAGCTGATCTAGGAGAAGGAAGACTCTGATCTCAAACCTCCGCTGCCCTGTGGATACGCCCACTCATGGGGAAGGCCCAGGGAAAAATCAGAGCTGGAGTCCCTAAGGCTGCCCTACGTTGAGTTCAACGCTGACTGGCAACTCCTGCGACGCCGCTGGTGCCAAACTGTACCAGTCTCCGCCAATCCTTTGGGTTCATCAGCTGTGTGGAGAGGGGGAGCTTGCTACCTGGGCAACGGCTTGTCTCCGTATCGTACTGCCCAGGCTTGTGTGTCTAGACAGCTGGGACGCAACGTCCATGATTGACCCTGACTGGTGGGGGCCTCCAATTAGACAGCTGAATAGTTTATCATGATTGGTACAGACATTGTGGACCGAAAAAGAGAAAAAAAAGTAGTGAGGTAGGGTTCAATGTCCATTCAGAAATCAGATGGCAGAGGGGAAGAGGCTGTTCCTGAATCATCGAGTGTGTGCCTCGAGAGTTTAACATTGGTAGCTGAGCGAAGGGCGCTGAGTAGGCTACGGTCAATTATGGATAACTCTGAACATCCTCTACATAGCACCATCCAGAGACAGAGAAGCAGTTTCAGCGACAGGTTACTATCGATGCAATGCTCCTCAGACAGGATGAAGAGGTCAATACTCCCCAATGCCATTAGGCTTTACAATTCTACCGCCAGGACTTAAGAACTTTTTAAAAGCTATTATTAATGCTTTCTGAGATAGTGATTTAGATGCATATCATATTTTTTACTGAGTTAAGTATTGTATGTAATTAGTTTTGCTACAACAAGTGTATGGGACATTGGAAAAAAAGTTGAATTTCCCCATGGGGATGAATAAAGTATCTATCTATCTATCTATCTATCTATCTTCAGGCTCCTGTACCTCCTCCCTGACGGTAGCAATGAGAAGAGGGCATGTCCTGGGTGGTGGGGGTCCTTAATGATGGAATTTTGAGGCATCACTTTTTGAAGATGTCCTGGATACTACGGAGGCTGGTGCCCGTGATGGAGCTGACTGAGTTTACAATTCTCTGCAGCTTATTTCGATCCTGTGCAGTAGTTCCTCCCCGCTATCCCCCATACCAGACGGTGATGCAGCCAGGATCTTTGGTGACAAACCAAATCTCCTCAAACTCCTAATGAAATCCAGCCTCTGTCGTGCCTTCTTTGTAGCCGCATCGGTATGTTGGGACCAGGATTGGTCCTCAGAGATGTTGACACCCGGGAACTTGAAACTGCTCACGTCTCTTTACATTTAGAATAATTGTGTTATTTTATGTTTATTGTGGGGTTTTTTTTTTGCTTGTGTTTTTTTTGTGTTGCATTGGATCCAAAGTGAGAATCGTTTCACACTCCTTTACACTCAACAATTCAAAGGTTCAAAGTACATTTGTTACCGAGGCGTGGACGCAGTATGCACAACCCTGAGACGCGTCTTCTCACAGACAGCCACGAAACGAGGGAACACCGCGAGAGAGAAGGCATCTGTGGTGAACTACATATACCTGTCTGGACACGCCCCCCCTGCCGATTGCTCCTGTGGCTCCTCCCACGGACCCCTGTATAAAGGCGATTGGGGCCTGAGCCCTGTCCTCAGTCTCCAGGATGTAGTATGGTGGTCAATTGCTGCTTGTTCTTTCTTCCAGTCAATAAAAGCCGATATCTCGCCTCACGTCTCAGAGAGTTATTGATGGTGCATCAATTTTATTGACTGTAAGTTTTAAAACATGGAAAGTATTTTATGTCCGGAAAAATTGGACTTGGACCCCCAAGCCCCAGAAGCAGCTCTTGCCTTTGAACTCTGGCTTGCATGCTTCCAATCATACTTGGAGGAGGTTCGTGCGACTGAGCCCACTGTCATGCACAGAATTCTCCTCTCGAGGGTCACCCCGAAAGTTTACTCACATATCAGGGACCTGCCGACCTACCAAGGGGCACTGGACGCCCTCAAAAGACAATACCTGCGGCCGGTGAACACCGTGTACGCAAGACATCGCTTAGCGACACAGCGACAGCGACCCGATGATTCGAGCGCCGAGTTTCTCCGAGCCCTACAGACACTCGTGCGAACTTGCGACTGCAGAGGACTGACGGCGGAACAACATGCGGAGCTGCTAGTACGAGACGCCTTCGTTACGGGGATCAGGTCAGTGTACGTGCGCCAGCGGCTGCTGGAAAATGCTGATCTTACCTTACGCTTGGCGATCGAGACGGCTGACACGCTGGAGGCTGCTCTGCACAACGCTGATGCTGTCCAGCCGCGTGATCCCCCGCTGGTTCTGTGGACACTGCAGACCCCGCCGCCGCTGCCAGTCGCGAGTCCACGAACTCCCCGAAACCGACCACAGCTGCTGCCAGTCGCAAGTCCGCACAGTGTTACTTCTGCGGACTCGAAAAGCACCCCCGAAAACGCTGCCCGGCCCGAGAAGTGATCTGCTCCAGCTGCGGGAAGAAGGGCCATTTTGCCAAGGTCTGTAAGTCTGAACCACGAGCGGGGTTGGGCAGCGCTGCGTGTGAGACATGGGGGCCGCCATCTTGCCTGTCCGCCTCGTGCGAGGCATGGGGGCCGCCATCTTGCCTGCCCGGATGGGGGCGGCCATCTTTGTTGGCACCACCTCGCCCCACCCCCAACTCACCGGTGCTTACCGGGCACTAAGACGGCAGTTCAACTCTGGCCTCCGTCACCCTCGACCAAAGCGCCCCACACCAGCTTGCAAGGTCAATGATGGACATCCTGGTGGAGGGGCACAGGACTAGCTGCCTGTTTGACATGGGCAGCACTGAGAGTTTTATTGACCCGGATACGGTGCAACTCTGCGGACTCGTGACACGGTCGGTAAGCCAGAGAGTCACCATGGCTTCTGGGTTGCATTCCACAGACATCCGGGTGGGTTGTGTAGCGACATTGGTGGTGCAGGGCACAGAATATCGGAACTTTGCGCTACTGGTCATGCCTCGACTGTGCGCGCCTGTGCTATTGGGGCTGGACTCCCAGAGCCACCTCGAAAGTGTGACTATGGCATATGATGGGCCCCTCCCACCAGCTCCCCATCCGCCCGGAGGACCGCCCCTACACCGCCTTCGAGGCGGGCGGCAGGCTCTATCACTTCCTGCGCGTCCCCTTCGGTGTCACAAATGGTGTCTCTGTCTTCCAGAGGGAAATGGACCGGATGGTGGACCAGTGCCAACTGAAGGCCACATTTCCCTATCTGGATAATATCACCATCTGTGGTCACGACTGGTCGGATCACAACGCCAACCTCCAACGATTTTTCCAAGTGTCCAAAGCCCTGAACCTTACTTATAACAGGGACAAGTGTGTGTTCGGAACCACCCGACTCGCTATCCTTGGGTATGTTGTGGAGAACGGGGTCATTGGCCCTGATCCCAACCGTATGCGCCCCCTGTTAGAACTCCCTCTTCCCACCACCCTCAAAGCCCTCAGACGGTGCCTGGGCTTCTCTTCCTATTATGCCCAATGGGTCCCCCATTACGCAGACAAGGCCTGCCCCCTGGTCAAGTCCACCACATTTCCCCTCTCTGCCGAGGCCTGCGCGGCCTTCAGCTGCATTAAAGGGGACATTGCCAAAGCAACGATGCATGCGGTGGACGAGACCATTCCCTTCCAAGTAGAGAGTGACGCCTCCAATTTCGCGCTGGCTGCTACCCTCAATCAGGCAGGCAGGCCAGTAGCATTCTTTTCTCGTACCCTTCAAGGCCCTGAAATTTGGCACTCCACGGTGGAGAAAGAAGCCCAGGCCATAGTGGAAGCTATTAGGCACTGGAGGCACTATCTCGCTGGCAAAAGGTTCACCTTGCTGACCGACCAGCGCTCAGTTGTGTTCATGTTCAGCAACCAACAGCGGGGCAAAATCAAAAATGATAAAATTTTGCGGTGGAGAATAGAACTCTCCACCTACAACTATGACATCCTGTACCGGCCTGGAAGGCTCAATGAGCCCCCTGATGCCCTATCCCGGGGAGCGTGTGCTAGCGCGCAGCTCGACCAGCTATACGCCCTCCATGCAGATCTTTGCCACCCGGGGGTCACCCGATTTTACCATTTTGTGAAAGCCCGGAACCTGCCTTACTCCCTTGAGGACATCAGGACGATGACCAGGGACCGCCAAGTCTGCGCTGAGTGCAAACCGCACTTCTACCGTCCTGAAAAGGTGCAACTTATCAAGGCCACCCACCCCTTTGAGCGACTGAGTGTTGACTTTAAGGGCCCCCTTCCCTCCACTGACCGCAATGTCTACTTTCTCAACATTATCGACGAGTACTCGCGGTTCCCCTTTGCCATCCCCTGCCCCGATACCACTGCCACGTCCGTCATAAAAGCCCTGCGCCAGCTCTTCACTCTGTTCGGATATCCCTGCTATATCCAGAGTGATAGAGGGTCTTCCTTTATGAGTGACGAGCTGCGCCAGTACCTGCTGGGTAGGGGCATTGCTACTAGTAGGACCATGAGCTATAATCCCCGGGGAAATGGACAGGTGGAGAGGGAGAATGCCACAGTGTGGAAGGCCACACTTCTAGCCCTTAAGTCAAAGGGGTTGCCGGTCTCTCGATGGCAGGAGGTCCTCCCTGAGGCACTCCACTCTATCCGCTCCCTGTTATGTACGTCCACCAATGCCACCCCTCATGAGCGCCTATTCTCTTTTCCCAGGAAGTCTGCCACTGGGACCACCCTACCGGCTTGGCTGACGTCCCCAGGGCCAGTGCTGCTCTGGAAACATGTGAGGAGTAATAAATACTCCCCGCTGGTCGAGAGGGTTCACCTTCTACATGCGAACCCCCAGTATGCCTACATGGACTTACCTGATGGGCAGGAGGACACGGTCTCCGTCCGCGACCTGGCGCCCGCAGGGGGGGTGAATGTGGTGAACTACATATACCTGTCTGGACACGCCCCTCTGCTGACTGCTCCTGTGGCTCCTCCCACAGACCCCTGCTGACTGCTCCTGTGGCTCCTCCCACAGACCCCCTGCTGACTGCTCCTGTGGCTCCTCCCACAGACCCCCTGCTGACTGCTCCTGTGGCCCCTCCCACAGACCCCTGCTGACAGCTCCTGTGGCTCCTCCCACAGACCCCCACTGACTGCTCCTGTGGCTCCTCCCACAGACCCCCGCTGACTGCTCCTGTGGCTCCTCCCACAGACCCCTGCTGACAGCTCCTGTGGCTCCTCCCACAGACCCCCCCGCTGACTGCTCCTGTGGCTCCTCCCACAGACCCCCTGCTGACTGCTCCTGTGGCTCCTCCCACAGACCCCCTGCTGACTGTGGCTCCTCCCACAGACCCCCTGCTGACTCCTCCCACAGACCCCCGCTGACAGCTCCTGTGGCTCCTCCCACAGACCCCTGCTGACTCCTCCCACAGACCCCTGCTGACTCCTCCCACAGACCCCCTGCTGACAGCTCCTGTGGCTCCTCCCACAGACCCCCGCTGACAGCTCCTGTGGCTCCTCCCACAGACCCCTGCTGACTCCTCCCACAGACCCCTGCTGACTCCTCCCACAGACCCCCTGCTGACAGCTCCTGTGGCTCCTCCCACAGACCCCCGCTGACAGCTCCTGTGGCTCCTCCCACAGACCCCTGCTGACTGCTCCTGTGGCTCCTCCCACAGACCCCCTGCTGACTGCTCCTGTGGCTCCTCCCACAGACCCACTGCTCCTGTGGCCCCTCCCACAGACCCCCGCTGACTGCTCCTGTGGCTCCTCCCACAGACCCCTGCTGACTGCTCCTGTGGCTCCTCCCACAGACCCACTGCTCCTGTGGCCCCTCCCACAGACCCCTGCTGACTGCTCCTGTGGCCCCTCCCACAGACCCCTGCTGACAGCTCCTGTGGCCCCTCCCACAGACCCCCGCTGACAGCTCCTGTGGCTCCTCCCACAGACCCCCGCTGACAGCTCCTGTGGCTCCTCCCACAGACCCCCGCTGACAGCTCCTGTGGCTCCTCCCACAGACCCCCGCTGACAGCTCCTGTGGCTTCTCCCACAGACCCCTGCTGACTGCTCCTGTGGCTCCTCCCACAGACCCCCTGCTGACTGCTCCTGTGGCCCCTCCCACAGACCCCCGCTGACAGCTCCTGTGGCTCCTCCCACAGACCCCCTGCTGACTGCTCCTGTGGCCCCTCCCACAGACCCCTGCTGACTGCTCCTGTGGCTCCTCCCACAGACCCCTGCTGACTGCTCCTGTGGCTCCTCCCACAGACCCCTGCTGACTGCTCCTGTGGCCCCTCCCACAGACCCCTGCTGACTGCTCCTGTGGCCCCTCCCACAGACCCCCGCTGACTGCTCCTGTGGCCCCTCCCACAGACCCCCGCTGACAGCTCCTGTGGCTCCTCCCACAGACCCCTGCTGACTGCTCCTGTGGCCCCTCCCACAGACCCCTGCTGACTGCTCCTGTGGCCCCTCCCACAGACCCCTGCTGACTGCTCCTGTGGCTCCTCCCACAGACCCCTGCTGACAGCTCCTGTGGCTCCTCCCACAGACCCCTGCTGACTGCTCCTGTGGCTCCTCCCACTGACCCCCTGCTGACTGCTCCTGTGACTCCTCCCACAGACCCCCTGCTGACTGCTCCTGTGGCTCCTCCCACAGACCCCTGCTGATTGCTCCTGTGGCTCCTCCCACAGACCCCTGCTGACTGCTCCTGTGGCTCCTCCCACAGACCCCTGCTGACTGCTCCTGTGGCTCCTCCCACAGACCCCTGCTGACTGCTCCTGTGGCCCCTCCCACAGACCCCTGCTGACAGCTCCTGTGGCCCCTCCCACAGACCCCTGCTGACTGCTCCTGTGGCTCCTCCCACAGACCCCTGCTGACTGCTCCTGTGGCTCCTCCCACAGACCCCCTGCTGACTGCTCCTGTGGCCCCTCCCACAGACCCCCTGCTGACTGCTCCTGTAGCTCCTCCCACAGACCCCCCGCTGACTGCTCCTGTGACTCCTCCCACAGACCCCCTGCTGACTGCTCCTGTGGCCCCTCCCACAGACCCCCTGCTGACTGCTCCTGTAGCTCCTCCCACTGACCCCTGCTGACTGCTCCTGTGACTCCTCCCACAGACCCCCTGCTGACTGCTCCTGTGGCTCCTCCCACAGACCCCCTGCTGACTGCTCCTGTAGCTCCTCCCACTGACCCCTGCTGACTGCTCCTGTGGCTCCTCCCACAGACCCCCTGCTGACTGCTCCTGTAGCTCCTCCCACTGACCCCTGCTGACTGCTCCTGTGACTCCTCCCACAGACCCCCTGCTGACTGCTCCTGTGGCTCCTCCCACAGACCCCCTGCTGACTGCTCCTGTGGCTCCTCCCACAGACCCCCTGCTGACTGCTCCTGTGGCTCCTCCCACAGACCCTGCTGACTGCTCCTGTGGCTCCTCCCACAGACCCCCTGCTGACTGCTCCTGTGGCCCCTCCCACAGACCCCCTGCTGACTGCTCCTGTGGCTCCTCCCACAGACCCCCCCCCTGCTGACTGCTCCTGTGGCTCCTCCCACAGACCCCCTGCTGACTGCTCCTGTGGCTCCTCCCACAGACCCCCTGCTGACTGCTCCTGTGGCTCCTCCCACAGACCCCCTGCTGACTGCTCCTGTGGCTCCTCCCACAGACCCTGCTGACTGCTCCTGT
>NC_133148.1:38013567-38015858 GCF_048418815.1 Hemitrygon akajei
AATCTCGGCCTCTCATAACACAAGTGCAATTAGATCTATCGTTTTGTGAGCGTAGGAGAGCGTGGGCTGATCTGAGCGAAAATTATAAAAGCCTCAAAGGGCGTAACGTAGATATTTTGTTGTGCTTGGCGATGCAGCGTGGAGCAGGCCCCCTTTCAGTCCTTCGGGCCACGTTGCCCCAGCAACCCCAACAAACCCAATTAACATAACCTGATCACAGGAAAATTTTACAATGTCCGTTGAACCTTCCCAGTTAGTCTTTGGGCTGTGGGAGGAAACCAGGTCACCCGGGGAGGGGGGGGGAACCCACGCATTCCACGGGGAGGACGTGCAGAGGCTCCGCACCGAATGGCGGTGTGACCAAACTCCGAACTCCGGAACGGCCCGAGCCGTAGTAACATCGCGCTAACCACTCCGCTACGCGTCCAGCTGCTTCCATTAGTGTATTACCGTCGTGCTGCAGGAAGGCACAGCAGCGTCCCCACTCCCCGGGGAGGGTGAGGGAAGCGAGGCCTCCCCCCATTCCAACCGACTTTTACAGGAGCACCATTGAAAGTGCGCTGACCAGCTGCGTCACTGGCTGGTACGGGAGTTGCACGACCTCCGACCGCAAGACCCTCCAACGGGTCGCGGGGATTTCAGAGAGCGTCATCGCTTTCCACGCATCCGAGATATTTATCGGGAACGCTGCATACACTGGGCCCTTAGCATTGATCCCTCCCATGGTCCAGCAATCTCTCCGACCCTCTACCGTCACGGGGGGAAGGTACCGTAGCATCAGGACAGGAACAATTAGGATGGGGAACAGCTTCTTCCCCCAGGCCGTGAGACCAATGAACTCCGTGCCACCACCCAGGTCTCAACACGCGTGAAGCGCCAGTAGCGTTGGACTGTTTACTTCTCAGCTTGTGTTGTAAACACACCTTATTGTTTGTTAATTTATTTGTGGTTTATCTGTTCATCATGTTCCGTGTCGTATGACATCATCATTATGTGCCATGTTGTATGACGTCATCATTATGTGCCCTGTCATGTAACACGGGCAATCATGGTCTTTATCCATGACCAAATTTCTTGCCAAGTTTTCTTACAGAAGTGGTTTGCCATTGCCTTCTTCAGGGCAGTGTCTTTACAAGATGGGTGACCCCCAGCCATTATCAATACTCTTCAGAGATTGTCTGCCTGGTGTCAGTGGTCACATAACCAGGACTTGTGATCTGCACCAGCTGCTCATACGACCATCCACCACCTGCTCCCATGGCTTCACGTGACCCTGATCAGGGGCTAAGCAGGTGCTACACCTTGTCCAAGGGTGACCTGCAGGCTAGTGGAGGGAAGGAGCGACTTAAACCTCCTTTGGTAGAGATGTATCTCCACCCCGCTACACAATTGGTGGCAATTGTCATGTGTTGTGTGAGAGTTATATGCGCTGTGCCGTGCACCTTGGTCCGGAGGTACGTTGTTCCGTGTGGTGGTATACATGGAAATGTGAACTTGAATGTTTGTACCTGGCTGTAAACCTGACGAAAGTTGGCCTTGGGCAGCAGCAGCAGCAGCACTGTACAAAACGGAGACAAGTTTCACATTTATTTAAGTTTGATTATTGAGGTTTGTGCATGTGGCCGTTCTGCTAATTGTTGCTTACTCATGGCCGTTTGCACTATTGTCTTGTAAATTGCTGGACGCTATTGTGTTGTCTGTTATGGGATTGTCCTGGCACCGAACCACAATCAGTCAATTCCGCCAATAAAATGATTCTGAGACTCAGAATCTGTGAGGTTTACCGAACTCTGTGCCGAATGGAGGTTGTGGCCTGTAACTACGGGGCTCCTGAATCAGGGCAAGTGCCACTCCTCCTCCTCCCCCACTACCATTCAGGGCCCCGAGTAGTCCTTCCAGACTTGTGAGTCTGTTGGGGGGCATCTGGAATATTCCCCCTGGGTAGCCTCCAGTCTGAGGGCATAAATGTTGATTTCTTGAACTTCCGACAATCACTCCCCCCCCCACCCCCTTCACCATTCCCTATTTCTGTTCCTCTTTCATACCTTATTTTCTTACCTGCCCATCATCTCTCCCTGGTGCACCTCCCCCTTCCCTGTCTTCCATGGTCTTCTGTCCTCTCCAATCAAATGTCAGAGTTTGTCATTGAAACATCGGCTAAAATTGATATCTGTACCCGGCTGGAAGCCCGAGAAGAGTTTATTCGTCGGACACTCCAGAAAAGCACTTGATCCTTTTTAAACCTGAGAGTCTCTTTCCTGCGGGCATACTCAGCAAATCGATACAACAGG